>NW_017673808.1:0-96833 GCF_001879085.1 Nicotiana attenuata
ATCACTTAGACATGCTTTCCTAAGCTAACGACATGCTTAATAGTACAAGTAATAAAAGCAGGAGAAGAAACATACTAATAAGTACTTAAAGAAAATCGGATTTCCAACAATTTGCACAAGTATGCACTTGTCACCTCACTACAAGGCATTTCAATTACCAAATATATCAAACCTAAGGGGAAGGTCCCCTACACAAGGTTAGACAAGCCACTTACCTCGAACCCGCTCAAAATCAACCCGACACCACGTTTTTGCCACGAGTACTCGAATCCAAATGGCCCAAATATATTCAATTCAATTGCATAATGTAAATAACACTTCAAGTAACTGATTCTACAATTAAATTCTAAGCTAATACGCGAAATTATGTAAAATGACCAAAATGCCCCTACATCTCGGAATAGGGTAAAATTTACATTTTCGGAAACCTCGTACTCACCATACCAAAATTATCCAAATCCGATGTCAAATCCCCAATCAAAACTCACTTTCTTGGTCTAAGAACTTTTCCCCAATTTTCATACAATTTCCGAAATTAAAGGATGAATTCAGGTTTAGATTAATGGGTTACAAGCAAAAAGGAGTTAGGAATCGTTACCCGATCGATATCTCTGAAAATCCCTCTAATTCTCGCTCAAATCCGAGCTCCCAAGCTTAAGTTTCCTCAAAAATGGCAAACCCTCGTTTTGAAATTTCTTTTATATTCTGCCCAGGTTTTCCCTTAATCGCGATCGCTGAAGGCTAGCCGCGATCGCGAAGAACAAAAATCACGCGCTTCAGATTTACTCTATGCGAACGCGGAACCCCGTCCACAACGCGATGCTCTAGCTCCCTCAACCTATGCGATCGCGGTTGACTCCACGCGACTGCGTAGAGAAACAATTTCAAACCTCTGCAGACTTATTTCTTCTACACGAACGCGGCCTAGCCCACGCGTCCGCGATTCAACCTTCCTCATAGCTATGCGTTCGCATCCCCTTTCACGCGAACGCGAAGGGTAAAATTCCCTCAGCCTTGCCTAAGCCTTCGCTATCGCGATACTCTCCACGCGATCGCGATGAAGAAAAACCTGCAACACATACCAGAAAAAGTCTGATGCCTTTCCAAGTCCAAAAATGGTATTGAGCATCCGAAACACACCCGAGGCCCCGGGACCTCAACCAAACCTGCCAACCAATCCTAAAACATCATTCAAACTTGTTCCAACCTGCGGAACGCTCCAAATAACATCAAAACACCTATTTTTCATCGGATTGAAGCTTAGGAATTCCAAAAACTCTAAAAACACGCTTTCGATCAAAAAGTCTATCAACCCTCATCCGAATGACCTGAAATTTTGCACACACGACACATTCAACACTACGGAGCTACTTCAACTTCCGGAATTCAATTCCGACCCTCGGATCAAAATCTCGCTATCGAACCGGAAATTTCAAAAATTTGACTTTCGGCATTTCAAGCCTAAATTAGCTACGGACCTCCAAAACACAATCCGAACACGCTCCTAATCCCGAAATCACCCAACAAAGCTAACGGCACTATCGGATTTCCATTCTGAGGCCGTCTTCACACTGTTCCGACTACGGTCAACTTTCCAACACCTAAGCTCTCACTTAGGGACTAAGTGTCCCAAAACTCCCCGAAACACAAAACCGAACATCCCGGCAAATCAAAATAGCAGAAATAAACTTGGGGAAAGCAGTTAATAGGAAAACGGGGCGTTAATTCACACAATGGAATCCCACGTAAAGAATATGATGATTCCTTGACCATGTATAATTTTTTTGAATAATTCAAATCTGTTAGCAGAACCTTTGTTGTACAACTTGGCATAAGCAGAATTTTTTAGCCTTAAACGTACATTATTTTAGGATCTTGACTAAACAAAGAAGTCCAAAAAGAGGAGGGCTCAGGTTGCTAACTAATTACATGCATGTAAAAGCTCTTCAGAAAATCTTATTGCATAGAAGAGGAGAGGTGCAGCTTGCAACCATCTTGATGTTGCAAAGGTGTTTGATAGGAGTAGTTGTCGTCACATATCAAACCATAAACTTGGTGATTACAAGCTGAGTAAATGAAAAATTCAAAAGAGATAATGGGGACGACATATCTTTTGTGCAAGAGCATATTAAGAACTAAATTTTCCTAAAAGAATATCTTCTTTTGGAGGTTACTGAAACACTAACATTTTCTATAATATTTTGATCTTTAGACTACAGAGAGAGAGAGATCATTGAAATACTTAAATTTCCTTTCCTACTACAGGAAAAATGCTTCTTAACAACCAAACAATGGTGAAATGTGAAACCTAAATCAATATAAATTACTATAAAAGATCAACTGATCCCATGTTGTAAGTAAGGCACACATTGCTTTACCTGCAAATCCAGAACATTGAGGCAATCAAAAAACCAGCACAACCATGCTTTCTAGTTCATAATAGTAGATCACCACCACTACAAAAGGTAGAGCAAAACTTTTCCATTCATCTGCGAACATAAAGAGTTCTCTTTTCCAGTAGCAAAATTTCAAGAACAAGGTGGATACTTCCTACAATTAGGAAAGATAAGTCGGCCTTAATTGTTGCTTCTTAGAGCATCTATTTCTTGATCGTTAGTACTTGACTGTAAAAAGACACACATGCACTACAATAATCATCATATCATATTATACTAAAAGTGGGAAGCTAAAAAGTGTCAAACTTGAATTACTAAAATTCCCACTTAAAATTGATGAACTATTTTGCCCTTGAAAACTAAATAATATTCTGCATAATAAAAATACAAAAATGTAATTTGACATTAACTATTTTTGTTTTTGGAATTCACATTAAGATTATGAAATTTTAATGTAGCAATTAATAGTTCCATTTCAACGTACAAGGGAGCCGAAGGGGTAGAGGCACATTTTCTATTTTTCGGTTGTTTCACATTTTTTCACATCCAATTGTATAAATAAAAAGCTTTATTAAACGTCTATATGAAATGTACAATTAAACAATTACTAACCGTTTTGCTTCTATTGTTAACACCTAATTATAGACAACCGTTTCTTTTTATCAGATTCCTATCTTTTCCGTTCATATGGTATGATAAAGAATTCCAACTCACTTTTCAAATCGATTTAATTACAACTCCATTTCTCTCATAGCAATTATAGCAATTGAAAGCTAAATGATAAAATACAGTGTACAAACTGAAACCAATTACAAAAAATATACTTCCCCACCTTAAAGTAGGAAAAAAGAAGAAGATTAAAGATCGCAACGTTGATGCATATTTGATTAGCAATTTTCACTTATTTTCTCTATCTATATATGGTTTCATAAGCCTGTGTTTCGATAATTGTTATTCCACAAATTGTTGCTTAATTTCTCAAAAAGATTGAAACTTTCCCATCGTTGTATAAATTATTGACTATGCTCGCGTATGAGAGACATATACTGATTTGAGAACATTTACCTGATGCTTACAGTGTTCAGGAAAAAACATCAATGGTATGCTGGCTTCTTATCTTTATTCTTCTTCTGTTTTCCTTCTGGAGGTTATGTGAAATTATTGACAAACAAAGAGTAAGAGAAACAAAGATGTTTTTCTGTATTGTGCAGACACTCATTTGAAGGAGCAAGGCTGAAGTGGGATCACTAAATTGCAAGAGGAGATGGAAACAAAAATAATTTTCTCAGAATTTATCCACTTTCATGTCACGACCCAAAATTCACAAGTCGTGATGGCACCTAACTCAACCCGCTAGGTAAGCCAACTAATAGAAAATACCACCCAACTGAGATTATAAGAGGATAGAAAATAGATAACTGAACATTTACAAATTTGCCAAGAACAGGTAGTACGATTCACGAGCTTCTAAGATTTGGAACTTCAAAACTGATACAAATAAATACACTTTCTGTTTGAAGGTTACATAAACAGATTAGCAATAACCTAAACTACCAAGAACAAGTGGCAGCTATATCCAACCGCGCGAACATCTTTCGAATCAGCACCCGACGTCACCAGCAACTCCGCTCCAAAATCTGCATGGGACGTGCAGAAGTGCAGTATCAGTACAACCGACCCCATGTACTGGTAAGTATTTTGTCTAACCTCGTCGAACTAGTGACGAGGCTTTTAGTTAAAAGATGCTTATTTAAATAACATGTACATTAGATCAACAGTAAAGCAGTTCAAAGTATGACAGTTAAAAGTATCAAGTACAACCCGGCGAGTCAGCCAATGAATACTGTAAAGAACCACAATAGAATATTTACGATCTTTTCTGGTATGAGATATATGTCGAAAATGTCAAAATGTCAAACCACATGGCACAGTAACACCATTCGTGCTTTTATCTCATCCTCACCATTATAAATGAAATTATGTAACAATTCAATTAGCACGGCAACACCCTTTGTGCGTTCAACTCATCTTTCCCAAGTGATTGTATAACAGAACCAACCATATCACAACAACACAAAATAGGAACTTCTAAGCAGGAAATACGCAAGTAGAAACCGTGGACAAGGATACACATGTGGGTCATAGTAAATGTCACGACCTAATTTCACTTCAGGTCGTGATGGAGCCCAACACCATTGTCAGGAAAGCCAACGCGGAAATGTTAATAAGGTCTAGTGTTTACTTTTCCAAAACAGTTACCATAATCTCTAAATTTGGATTTAAAATAAGCGATAATTAGCATCGTACCATAATAGTTATACAATCCCAAAAGAATAGTCTACTAATATGTGTGCCAAGACCTGGTGTCACAAGTATATGGGCATCTAATAGAATGCACAAAAGAATAAATCTATCCTACTGTCTGAACTAGAATAGACAGCCAAAAGTACAGAAAGACTCCATCACGCTGCTGGGCGGCATAGGAAAGGAGCAGCTCACCGTGTAATCTCGGACTACGATCAAGTGTGCGCACCGGACTGGTAACCAGATGTACCTACCTGTACAATTAAGTACAGAAGCGTAGTATGAGTACATAAATAATATGTACCCAGGTTTTGTGAGGGCTACGTATGCACGAGGTGACGAGAGTCCGTGCGTAGCAAATCTAAGTTCATTCCATAACAAATTTCGTGGTAAAATCTAAGTTCTATAAAATCCCTAGGTTTTGCTCTAATCCAATCATTTTTCCTAATCTTTGTGTGTTAATCTACCCAAGACTCAAGTATTAAACTAGAAATAAGTAGCATAAACTTACCTCAAGATGCTAGGTGAAATCTCTCTCTTTGGAAGCTCCCAAATCGCCTAAACAATGGTGGAAATGTGTCAAAAATGACACATTCCTGTATTAAATGAAGGCACTACCTTCACCGATTTTCGCATCTCCGGTTAGGGGACCGCATCTGCGGTCTCGCTTCTGCGAGAGGAGGGCCGCATCTGCGGAATTGTCCAGGCGGGCTGGGACCGCTTCTATGGTCTTTGGGCCGCTCCTGCGAAGCCGCTTCTGCAGCGAAGGAGCCGCATCTGCGGTTCCTAGGCTTCTCGCTCTTGGCCGCTTCTGCGATGGAAGGACCGCGCCTGCTGTCTCGTACCAGGGGCTGACCAACCACAGGTGCGGTTATGACAGCAACCTGGAGCTTCAACTCCTTCCAAAATTTCCTAACTCAACTCGAACCTCGTCCATTTGTCGATCGGGGCTCCCGGGCCCCGCACGAGCATACCGACAAGTTTGAAATCATAAAATGGACTCGCTCGAACCCTCGAAATGCCCAAAACAATGCTAAATCTAAGAATCACCCCCTAAAACCAATTGAATCATACTTATGAACTTCACGTTCTTCCATTTACTTCTAACGCGCCGAAACGTACTTATACTACTCGGATTGATACCAAACTTTGCGGGCAAGTCTTAAATATTATATTGGACCTGTACCGGGCTCCGGAACCAACATACGGGCCCGAAACCAACATGATCAAGCATTATTTAATTTCATTAAATCTTTAAAAAAATTCAGTTTAATAATTTCTAACAAAAATTCATTACTCAGGCTAGGGACCTCGGAATTCGATTCCTGGCATACGCCCAGGTCCCATATATTCCTACGGAACCTTCGGGACCATCAAAACGCAAGTCAGGTTCCATTTACTAAAAATGTTGACCAAAGTCAATTTTAGCCTTTTAAGAAAATCTTAGGGAATCAAGTGTTCTTATTTCAACCCAAACTCTTCCAAACCCCGAACCAACCATCCCCGCAGGTCGTAAATTAGTTAAAGCAAGCGCGGGAAGTCTTTTTTAGGGGAACGAGGTTCTAAAAAGCAAAACGACCAGTCCGGTCGTTACAGTAAAGGACTTAGCAGAAAGCACGTGAGTAACAACAACAATTGGAAAACGGGAAATATCAACTTCAATTAACTAGCATGTTGGAGACCTAAGTACAAATATAACAATTAAGAGGAAAACACATGTTCTTTACAAATTAACAAGTAAGGGCATGAATGGCTAGCATAGTGAAAGGCTTATGCTAAAGTGCAACAGAATAGATACAACATATAATATAAAAGAAGAAATAGACATGGTAACTATAAGTTAAGCAAGTAAAAGACATGGACAGTGCAACAACAATCAAGATAAAGGTCAAGTACAGGACAATAACAACAACTCTCTTCAAATATGTAAATACAACAATAACAGCTCAAGGTAAGGGCACAACCGTATACACGGAAAACAGATATCACATCAAAATGCATGTCCCTCGTCCTCACCTGCACGGAAACACCCTTCATGCCATGACCTCACCATAACATACAAACATAACAATCCAAATGAAATTGCACGGCATCACCCTTCGTGCTTTTACTCTCAAATGATACGACACGATATCACCCTTCGTGATTTTACTCTCGATAATGTAGCACGGCATCACCCTTCGTGCTTTTACTCTCAATAATATGGCACGACATCACCCTTTGTGCTTTTACTCCCAATGATATGGCACGGCATCACCCTTCGTGCTTTACACTCTCCCTCACGTGATGTATAAACAATGGCACGGCATCACCCTTCGTGTTTTACACTCTTTCTTACCAAGCATATGAGTATCAATGACAAATAAGGCAGGAAGCACAAATACCATCAACGAGAGTGCTTAAATGGATATTCCAAACACATTCCAAATCGCAACTTTCCAAGTCAACAATGGTTCAACAACCCTCAAGAACCGTATTATTCAAATACTTCCACGAATCTCATAAATGATCAACAACACAAGTATAGAGCCTAGAATCTCAAGAAATTCGGTTGTAGTAAAGTAGTATTGATTTCGCATAGAGATGACCAAATTAGACACATCAATGTATTCTTACAATTTTCATCAAGTTTGATCAAGTTATAACAAACTAAGTCTTGATATCTATCATTTAATATTATGTCCTTAGTATCTAAGAGTCAAACAAGGCATTAAGCAGAATGTCACAAAATTCTACAAACACAAATATAACATAATCCACCCCCGAGCATGATTAACCCTGGCACATACATATACACTCGTCACCTTATATATGTATCACCCCCGCATGTAGCAAACANGTAAGATTATTATTTCAAGTCTGTAATCTTGCTTTCTCAGTTTTAATTCTCACAGAGGAATTGTTGAAGGCAAGATTATTGATTTTCTAGTAAAAATATTCTCACGAAGTTTTTACTACGCTTGAGCACAATTCAGGCAAGATATTCAGTTTAATCGTCACTAGTTTTAAATCAATTAATTGACATAACCTCACGGAGTGTTAATTATTTATTTATTTCTTAGTGTAAAAATATAATTGTATTAGCAATAAGCAATTATTCTTTAGAGAAATACGTATAAAACCTGAGATTTTATTGTAATGATATATCAAGTATTCAACGATTCCCAACTCTTTTTAAATATAAACTTTTTGAAAGAAATTTGTCTTAATTTATAATTTCAAACACACCTTTCATCAATTTGGTTCTCTCAAATAGTAGTCAAAATATTACAAGTCTGTAGCTTAGATTGTCCAATCTCTGTGGGACGATATCATAAACTATACTAGAATTTGACAGAGTACGAGCAGAAAATCCTATACACACAAGCCTCGTCATTCTTCACCATTACAATAGGAGAAGACTAGGGACTGGTATTGTGCCTTATCACCCCAGTACTCAACATCTCATCTACCATTTTTTCAATCTCATCTTTCTGAATAGCTGGATATCTGTAGGGCCTCTTGTTTATTGGAGTAGTACCTTCTTTTAGAACAATCCTATGATCATGTACCCTTGAAGGTGGTAATCCCTTAGGATCCTCAAATATGTCCTTGTACTTTTGCAGAATCAAGTCTAGTTCTGCAGTCCTTTCTTGGTCTTGGTCTTGGCCTATTAGTGAAAACAAACCAACAACTTCACTTGAATTCTCTTCTGCTAGTACCCCACTGATATCACGCGTAACTCTGCTGGCTTAGCAAGAAGCTTGTCCATTCTTCCTGCTTGAATTAATTTAGCAGCTGGAGGTTGAATCCCTCTTGGAGAAATCTTCTTGCCCATGATAGTGAACTCCATTTTAAGTTTCTTGAAATTCCATAGGATATCACCTAAAGTAATCAACCATTGGATGCCCATAACCATATTACATCCACCCAATAGCAATACAAGCATATCAGAGTCAAAGGAGACTCCCTTCATCTTCCACACCAGTTTTTTTGCAAACATAATGGCTTTGCACCTTATTACCATCAGCTACTGATACTGCAAAAGGAGCTATGGTAGTCAGAACACACCCTAACTTCTTGGCAGTGTTAAGGTCCAAGAAATTATGGGTACTACAAGTATTAATAAGTACATGAACTGCCTTCCCTTTGATTGACACTGTCACCCTCATGGTCCTAAAATCATGTGCACCATTCATGGCATGCACAGATACATGAGGTAGAATAGACCCTTCTGCATTAGTCTCTAGGCCTTGAGCTAACATGGTTAACAACTCTGCTGGATCCAAAACATGACACCTCCCTCTACTTCCACCATTCCCTCTCCTTCTTGAACTTCCATAGAGAAAAATTGCCTTTTCTTCTTGCACACATGTCCCACAGTGTATTTCTAATCACAATGGAAACATAACCCCTTGCTTCTTTTTTCCTCCATCTCAGCACTAGTTAAGAGCTTAGGATTGTTGTACGTTGGTTTAGAACTGCTAGGGTAAGAAGGCTATTGTTTTGGAAAAGTTTGAGAAGGTTTAAATGGCAGGTGATTCCCTCCTTGAGGAGAGAAGGATGCGGGCTGAAATCTTGGGACATTTCTGGGGGTAGGAAGGATGGCATTAGAAGAAAAAACTTGTTTCTGCACTTGTAATATTTGCTCTTGAATTCTGGCTAAACTAATGGCTTTGGCTAGAGACCTGGGACCTAACAGCTTAACAGGCAGACCAATTTCTGGTTTCAAACCCCTTAGGAAATAACTAATAACATACTCCTCTTGTAACTCGACTCTATTAAGTAATTCATCAAAATTATCAACATAATCTTGAACAGAAGTTACCTGCCTGAGATCCTTGAAATCACCCATGGGATCATCAAAAAGTTCAGCACCAAATCTAGCATAGAGGTATCTTACATACTCTCCCCATCGAGGCCATTCCCTAGTCACCCTAGACTTCATGAAACTTTGATGCCATTGCAACGCTCGACCCTCCAGTTTGCACGAAGCTAATTTGACCTTGGATTCGTCAGGAGTTTCATCCGCATCTAAGAATTGTTCGCATTTGTACAACCAATCTTTTAACCCAGTCCCATCAAACCTAGAGATAGCCACATCGACTTGATAATTTCTGGCGGGATTTGGATTGTCAACAGGTCTGGGAGCTCGAGATTCTATCCTTTCTTCATTCTTATCCACAACTGTGCCATTTTGGACAGAATTTCCCCCGTTATTAATCATCATTCTTTTGATCTCCTCCAAGGCTTGAGCCGTTCTCGACTCTACAGAATTGGTCAGTTCTGTTACAGAATTGACCACAGTGTCCATAGATCATTTGAGAGCATCAACATCCTTGCGTAATTCCGCCATGCGAGTACTACGATCGCCCATTTCCCGTCCAAGTAATCACTCGCTCTGATACCAATGATACGTTCCAGCAATTATCAAGCTAAGAAAAGAGAAAGAAGAGAAACCTAAAGAGTAAAAATGGAGGAATTACTCTTGAACAGAATCTCTAGACTCAATTGTGAATTGAGTGTCAATAAAAGAGAAGAGAGAAGACCAGTTTACTGATATTAAACTTCACAAAAGCTAAACAATACAGCAGTAGGAATCAAAACTATATACTAATACATTTGGCGGGAAAAGTTAGTTATAACTAACTTTTGGAAGTCACATGCACTAACAACCTTCCAACTAACCCCTAACTACCCAGCTTCTTATTCCTTGCGTGAGCTACTGATTTAACTAACTACTGATTTAGTAATTGGACTAATAGAATCGTAACATTCCATTTCTAGCATATCAAAAAAGCTACTAATAAAATGTATATCAGATAATTTAACTGAAAGTCACTATTACAAACTACATAAAACTGAAAGTCACTATTACACATATACTACTTACTAGTTACTAGTTACTAGGAACAAACCTAGTACATTTTGTCCCTAGGTACAACAACAACAATCCAGTAAAATCCCACGAGTGGGGTCTGGGGAGGGTAGTGTGTACGCAGACCTTACCCCTACCCCGAAGGAGTAGAGAGGCTGTTTCCGGAAGACCCTCGGCTCAAGAAAACAAAAGGACAAAAATGAGACAATATTAGTATCACCACAGAAATCGTAGGAAAAATAGGAACAATATGAAATCTAGAAGAAAGATGGAAAGCAAAAGCGAAAGCTAATCAAAAGGTCCTGCATTGAAAAGCGAAATAGTAAGACACAACATTGCCACTAACTATCTTAGACAAAAAACTCTACCAGACTAGTCTTACAAAGGTGCGAAGTAAGACAAGACTCAACTACCTCCTAACCTACAACCTTAATACTCGACCTCCACATCTTCCTATCAAGTGTCATATCCTCGGAAATCCGAAGCCTCGCCATATCCTGCCTTATCACCTCACCCTAATATTTCTTAGGTCGCCCTCTACCTCTTCTCGTGCCATCCATAACCAGTCGTTCACACCTCCTTACCGGAGCATCTGGGCTTCTTCTCTTAACATGCCCGAACCATCTTAGCCTCAATTCCCACATCTTGGCATCAATGGGAGCTACGTGCACCTTCTCCCGAATAACATCATTACTAATCTTATCCATCCTAGTATGCCCACATATCCACCTCAATATCCTCATTTCTACTACTTTCATCTTCTGGATATGTGAGTTCTTAACAGACCAACACTCAGCCCTATACATCATGGTCGGTCTAACCACCACTTTGTAGAACTTTCCTTTGAGCATCGCTGGGACTCTCTTATCACACAAGACTCAAGATGCTAACCTCCACTTCATCCATCCTATCCCAATACGGTGTGTGATATCCTCGTCGATCTCCCCTCCCCCCTGGATAATCGACCCAAGTTACTTGAAGTTGCCTCTACTTGGGATAACCTATCATTCAAGCCTCACATCCACGCCAACTTCCACCAGCTCAGCGTTGAACTTACACTCCAGGTATTCCGTCTCCGTCCTGCTCAGCTTGAAACCCTTAGACTCAAGAGTCTGTCTCCAAACCTCCAGCCTATCGTTGACACCGGCTCGCGACTCATTAATAAGAACTATATCATCGGTGAATAACATGCACCATGGCACCTCCCCTTGAATATGGTGTGTTAGCGCGTCCATCACCAGGGCAAATAAGAACGGACTGAACGTAGAACCTTGGTGTAACCCTATTACAACCGGAAAATGCTCAGAGTCGCCTCCTACTGTCCTAACCCGAGTCTTAGCCCCATCATACATGTCCTTAATTGCCATAATGTAGGGGACTGACACACCTTTTTCCTCCAAGCATCTCTAGAGAACTTCTCTAGGAACCTTGTCATACGATTTCTCAAGGTCAATAAACACCATGTGCAGATCCTTCTTCCTCTCTCTGTATAGTTCCACCAACCTCCTAACAAGGTGTATAGCTTCTGTAGTTGAACGACCCGGCATGAACCCAAACTGGTTGTCGGATATAGACACTGTCACCCGCACCCTCGCTTCAACCACCCTCTCCCACACTTTCATGGTATGACTAAGTAATTTGATACCCCTATAATTGTTACAACTCTGGATATCACCTTTGTTCTTATACACTGGAACCACTGTACCCCACCTCCACTCATCTGGCATCCTTTTCGCCTTAAAAATAACATTAAACAACCCAGTCAACCACTCCAAACCTTCTCTCCCCACACACTTCTAAAATTCCACCGGAATCTCGCCTGGCCCGGTTGCTCTGCCCTTATTCATCTTACGCATAGCTCCCACGACCTCCTCAACCTTGATGTGCCTGCAGCACTCAAAGTCACGGTGACTCTCGGAATGCTCCAATTCGCCTAGCACAATATCCCGATCCCCTTCCTCATTCAGAAGTTTATGAAAGTAAGTCTGTCATCTCCTCTTAATCTGGGCATCTTCCATCAATACTCTACCATCTTCGTCCTTGATGCATCTCACTTGGTCCAAATCTCGAGCCTTCCTCTCTCTTAACTTGGCCAACCGAAATAATTTCTTCTCCCTGCCTTTTTCCCCCAGTTCCTCGTTTATACGACCATAAGCCGTAGTCTTAGCCTCTGTCACCGCCAGCTTAGCTTCCTTCCTAGCTACTTTATACCTCTCCATGCACGCTCGCCTCTCCTCCTCACCTATGCTCCCCACTAACTTCAGGTACGCCGCCTTCTTCGCTTCCACTTTACCTTGGACTACTTCATTCCACCACCAGTCTCCTTTATGCCCCCCAGAGATGCCCGTCGAGACCCCTAACACCTCTCTCTCAGCCTCCCTTATACAGTCTGCTGCCGCTGACCACATAGTGCTCGTCACCACTGCTTCTCCAAGCTCCCATAGCCGACAATCGCCCCTCCAACTCTTGGGCTTTATCCTTAGTTAAGGCTCCCCACCTGATTCTCGGTCTTCCTCGAGCAGACCTTTTCCTCCTCCTTAATATAATACCAACGTCCATCACCAAAAGCTTATGCTGCATCGCGAGTATCTCACTCGGGATCACCTTGCAATCCTTGCACAACCCTTTGTCACCCCTCCTGAGGAGGAGATAGTCCATTTGAGTCTTTGCCGCCGCATTTTGAAAAGTAACCAAATGTTCCTCCTTTTTCGGAAAGCTAGAGCTCACAATCACCAACCCAAAAGCCTTAGCGAAGTCCAACAACGAGGTACCTCCTCCGTTCCTTTCCCCAAAACCGAAGCCTTCGTGCACTTTGCCATAACCACCTGTGGTCGACCCAATATGACCATTGAAATCCCCTCCTATGAATAGCTTCTCAGCAGGCGGAACCTGGCGCACAATCTCATCTAACCCCTCCTAGAAGCACCATTTAACCTCCTCATCTAGGCCCGCATGCGGCGCATAGGCGCTAACGACGTTTAGGGTGCACTCTCCAACCACCAACTTAATAATCATCAATCTATCATTCACTCGTCTAACCTCAACCACAGACTCTCTAAGTTCCCTATCCACCAAGATACCCACTCCATTCTTACCTCTCTGGACTTCTGAGTACCAAAGTTTATACCCGTCCGCGTCCTTCGCCCTCGACCCTACCCACCTTGTCTCCTAGACACACGCTATATTAACCCTCCTCTTCTGGAGGATCTTCGCCAACTCAATAGACTTACCCGTCATTGTACCTATGTTCCATGACGCAATTCTCAACCTATAGACGCCCTTGTTCCCTTTACCTTTCTTGCCTCCCGACCCATGCCCTAACCCACGCCCTAACCCCTGCCCTACCTCCCGCCCCTCCCCCCGCTCCCCCCGAGGACATGACCTCACTCGACCATCCCAGACCACAGCCACTATTCCTACGACAGACTGAGGGGAATCACTAACACACACAAGGCAACGGACCGAACAAGAAAAAGACAAGTTACAACTACAGGCACACTAATACGGTAAATAAACTAATACGAACTAAGATAGCAGCAATTTAACTAGCACAACAAAGGAAAACAGGAAAACAGGAGGTACCAACTCCCGCGAGTAGAACCCGGGAATTGTCCTGGTATATACGACGATGTTGCGGCCACCTAGCACGTTCTTGTCCAACTCCCACTACCCCTTGCTGGCACTCGCCCGGGTTATTCTTTAATGTTTGAACACACACGTCCGGTTCGCCGCTAATAACCGCAGGCCCTAACCTAAAATACACACAAAATACCATGAAGCCAAACAAAGGAGGGAGGGGTTGTCACCGCTACCATTGGTGAGGCCCCACCCGTAGCAAAGGAGCGCAAAAAAGGATGAAATAAAACCTTAAGTTGATTTAAAAACAGTCAATAATGAATAAAAAGGCCAGTTTATGATAAACTTAGTAAAATAAGATCTTCACTAAGTTCTTCACAAATTGCGACAGAAAAAAGCAAAAACCAAAGTTTGGATTTTTGATATACAATTTTCGTTTTTACAGAAATTGCAGAAATACGTTGAATCTAATAGAAATTACCTTCAAGTATGTAAAGAATTACCTTCAAGTGTAGCAGATCGAATAGACAAAGATTTTTTGCGATTGAAAAGTGAAGGCGAAGATCGAAAATGGATACAAATTATAAAACTTAATTACGATGTAAAAAGGTACTCTATGATTTAAGTATTTATGCTACTGTGTCGTAGAACAAAAAGAAGAAGTAAAAAGAAAAAAGATGATATCCTTGGTTGCTGAAAGTTTTATAAAAATTGAAAGATGATTTTGCAATTAAAAAAAAGAAAAAAAGAATAATGCCAAGGAAATATACTTACTAATGGCGGCAGATCAGTTGCAGTAGCAAAGAAGTTCACCGGCCGGAGAATAGAAATCGCAACAGTAGGAGTAATCGAGGAATAAGAATCAATCGCCTCTAACTCAATTGGGTCAAGCAGACTGACAACCCGAAAGTAACTCAACCCAATATGCCTATCCTGGGGGAACATTCCGGGAACCCGAAGCCATTTCTCACATCACACCCACATTGACATGTAGACTTTCCTTGACAAGGAAATACCGCGGATCCAATTATCATTCGATGCTCCGTAGACAAATTCAAAAGTCCTTAAATCCTTAAATCCACTCATCCTATTCTGATCTTCAATACGTAGCTAATACGCGTTGAGCAACCCGTGCTTCACAACATATGCCCATTCAAAGAAATAACCATGAAAGCTCTCGGTTCCGAAACTGGTACGGCCCATGATCCTACAATCCGATCGTCATTTGCAGCCTCCACCACTTAGCTCGAATCCATAGAAGACCTCATATGAGACACACGATCCAAAATCATCCTGCAGAAGGTGGCCCATCGGTTATACTCATATCGACACCTTGCCATGAACTTACCTTAATCACAATAGCCAGGCCACCAACCAATCTTTCCAAATGTGCACCTACCAACCAGACTTATAAACCCGCCTCGCACCACAAATGGACGAGTAGAAGATTTAACACTACATCTGTTCAGAGGCTAGACAAAACATCGCGATGATGATCAAGCATCCACAGCCCGTCGTAATCTATCTTCAGCATTACCGATCGTCGGCACATAGCAAATACTAAGCGCACAACATCACATACGAGCGGTGGGGAAGAGTCAAAGTCGTAGGTTTCAGGCTGAAACAAGACCGCACGATAAGGAAAGAAGAAAGGGAAATTTTTCCTAAATGCCCTGTAGCCTCCCGAAGATAGGTATGGACGTCATCATACCGATCCGCAGGACTCTACTAGACACTTGCTCATGACTCGTAGAACCTACGAACCTAGTGCTCTGATACCACCTTGTCACGACCCAAAAACCACAAGTCGTGATGGCACCTAACTCAACCCGCTAGGTAAGCCGACTAACAGAAAATACCACCCAACTGAGATTATACGAGGATAGAAAATAGATAACTAAACATTAATAAATTTACCAAGACCAGGTAGTATGAATCACGAGCTTCTAAGATTTGGAACTTCAAAACTGATACAAATAAATACACGTTCTGTTTGAAGATTACATAAACAGATTAGCAATAATCTGAACTACCAAGGACAAGTGGCAGCTATATCCAAACGCACGAACATCTTCTGAATTAGCACCCAACGTCACCAGCAACTCCGCTCCAAAATCTGCACGGGACGTGCAGAAGTGCAGTATCAGTACAACCGACCCCATGTACTGGTAAGTATTTTGTCTAACCTCATCGAAGTAGTGACGAGGCTTTTAGTTAAAAAGATGCTTATTTAAATAACCTGTACATTAGATTAACAGTAAACAGTTCAAAGTATAACAGATAAAAGTATCAAATACAACCCGGCGAGTCAGACAATGAATACTGTAAAGAACCACAATAGTATATTTACGATCTTTCCTGGTATGAGATATATGTCAAAAATGTCAAATCACATGGCACGGTAACACCCTTCGTGCGTTCAACTCATCTTTCCCAAGTGATCGTATAACATAACCAACCATATCACCAGAACACAATAATAGGAACTTCTAAGTAGGAAATACGCAAGTAGCAACCGTGGACAAGGATACACATGTGGGTCACAGTAAAACACTAAGCGGAAAGCACGTGAGTAACAACAACAATTGGAAAACAGGAAATATCAACTTCAATTAACTAGCATGTTGGAGTCCTAAGTACAAATATAACAATTAAGAGGAAAACACATGTTCTTTATAAATTAACAAGTAAGGGCATGAATGGCTAGCATAGTGGAAGGCTTATTTTGAATTGCAACAAAATAGATACAACAGATAATATAAAAGCAGAAATAGGCATGGTAATTGTAAGTTAAGCGAGTAAAAGACATGGACAATGCAACAACAATCGAGATAAAGGTCAAGTACAGGACAATAACAACAAGTCACCCTAAATATGTAAATACAACAATAACAGCTCAAGGTAAGGGCACAACTGTATACACGGGAAACAGATATCATATAAAAATGGATGTCCCTCGCCCTCACCTGCACGGAAACACCCTTCGTGCCATGACCTCACCATAACATACAAACATAACAATACAAATAAAATGGCACGGCATCACCCTTCGTGTTTTTACTCTCAAATGATATGCCACGGCATCACCCTTCGTGCTTTTACTCTCAATAATATGGCACGACATCACCCTTCGTGCTTTTACTCTCAATAATATGGTACGGCATCACCCTTCGTACTTTTACTCTCAATAATATGGCACGACATCACCCTTCGTGCTTTTACTCTCAATGATTTGGCACGGCATCACCCTTCGTGCTTTACACTCTCCCTCACATGATAATGTATAAACAATGGCACGGCATCACCCTTCGTGCTTTACACTCTTTCTTACCAAGCATATGAGTATCAATGACAAATAAGGCAGGAAGAACGAATAACATCAAAGAGAGCGCTTAAACGGATATTCCAAACACATTCCAAATCACAACTTTCCAAGTCAACAATAGTTCAATAACCCTCAAGAACCATATTATTCAAATAATTCCATGAATCTCATAAATGATCCACAATACAAGTATAGAGCCTAGCATCTCAAGAAATTCGGTTGTAGTAATGTAGTAATGATTTCGCATAGAGATGACCGAATTAGACACATCAATGTATTCTTACAATTTCCATCAAGTTTGATCAAGTTATAACAAACTAAGTCTTGATATCTATCATTTAATATTATGTCCTTAGTATCTAAGAGTCAAACAAGGCATTAAGCAGAATGTCACAAATTCTACAAACACAAATATAACATAATTCACCCCCCGAGCATGATTAACCCTGGCACATACATATACGCTCGTCACCTCATATATGTATCAAACCCGCATGTAGCAAACAATGACAAATAGGAGGAAAAATTCCCTCAACAAAACTAGGCAAAACACTTACCTCGATCCGGTTAACTCAACACTCAACTTAGCCTTTTCCTCTACAAATTTGCCTCCGCTCGACTCAATATAGCCAATGACGACTTGAATACACCACACGATGCAAGAGAAAACAATTTCAATTAATAAAGCTATGATTTTTATTCAATTTCTAAAAAGTCAACAAAAGTCAAATCCCGGGCCCGCCCGGTCAAAACCCGGGTCCAAAGGTAGGTCTTGACTACCCATAGCCCCACGAGTCCAAATATGTGTTTTCTTTTCAAATCCGAGTCTTACTCGACTTCCAAATCTCAAATTTTCTTTTTTCAAAACTTTGACAAAATCCCCAAATTTTTCCATTGTTTTCTCATGAATTTGATGTTAAATCTTGTATAAAATCATGAAATATAGTTGAAAATTGATTAAAGATACTTACCCAATGATTTGGCATGAAAATCCCCTCTCAAAATCACCTTACCTCGAAGCTAGGGTTCAAAAATATGAAAAAATGAAGCAAAAACTCGAAATTCTCAGCACTTAACAGGCTGCAGATGTCGCATTTGCGAACAAAACTTCGCATTTCCCAAATGAACATTGTTTTTTCGCAATTTCCATAAATTGTTGGCAGTTGCGGATGAACAGTGTTTTCACGATTGCCACAAAAGGTTCGCAATTGCGAATGAACAGTGTCGCACCAGAAACCAACAAAACCCAAACTTCTCCGAAATGATCCAAAACCACTCCAAAACTCATCCGGAACCTCCCGGACACAAACCATATATGAATTTTCAATCATACAACACGTTACGGGCCTGCTCGCGCACTCAAAGCACTGAAAAAAGACCGTCTTAACCCGATATTGACCATGGTCAAACTCCCAAATTTCTTAACTTTACTAGTCTCTCAACCAATGATCCAAAAATAGTCCCAAGCCCATCGGGACTCCAAACCAAAAGTGCACACCAGTCTGAAAACATCATACGAACTAGCTCGCGAGATCAAATCGCCAAAATAACACCTAGAACTACGAATTGGACACCAAATCAAATGAAATTTTCAAGAAAGCTTTGAAATCTCTATTTTTACCACCGGACATCCGAATCACGTCAAACCGACTCTGTTTCCCACCAAATTTCACAGATAAGTCAAAAATATTATATTGGACCTGTACCGAGCTCCGGAACCAAAATACGGACCCGGTATTAACAATGCCAAACATTCAATCAGTTCTTAAAAACATTAGATTTTTCAGACTTTTAATTTTCAATAAAAATTCATAACTCAAGCTAGGAACCTCGGAATTCGATTCCGGGCATACGCCCAGATCTGGTATTTCAATACGAACCCACCGGGACCGTCAAAACACAGGTCCGGATCCATTTACTGAAAACGTTGATTGAAATCAACTAAAATTAACTTTTTAGGCAAAAATTCTTGTTTTTATCAGTTTTTGTTGTTGCATATAAGCCTCCCGGGTCAATACCCGGACTGCGCACGCAAATAAAGGAAGGCTAGAATGAGGCTCTAAAGGCTTCGAACACAGAGTTTGGCTCTAAATCACCGAGCGAAGTGCAGATACTCAAAACGACCAGTCGGATCGTTACAACTACATGCCCTTAACTTCAGGACTTCAGGACTACATGTCCTTAACTTTTGAACTTGGAACTCTAAGTTCAGGACTTCAGGACTACATGTCCTTAACTTTTGAACTTGGAACTAAAACCAAACAAAAATAGAAAAACTATCCCATATAAATAAATAACATGGGTTAAAACAGAGTTCGTTGTGACTTGCGGCCTACTCTGTTCTCTCACATTCTTCTACCTAAACAAAAGCCTAAAATAATACCAAATTTCATCTCATGGATTGGGTTCGTGTGAAGCTGTTGGTCAAGGAAGTTTTGGAAAAGTCAGTTTTGCAATACCCACAAAGCAGAGTACTCAAATTCTTCCATTGATGGTAGTAAAGTCATCTTGGGTTTCTATTCTGCTACTCTCAGCAACGAGAAGAAAAGCGTATTTTTGTTTAGGAATGAATGGGTAACACTGTCTTTTCATATTAATTTTAATAGACTAGTGGCTTCTCAGCATTAAAAATGCTGGATAAAAAGTAAATACCACTTTAAAAAGTGGCTACCCCACACAATTTTTACTTAAATAAATAAGACTTAATCCATTGGGCTAGCCTATTTAATTGGGCTACAAATGATGAGCCCACTTCATTAGGCCCAATATGTCATCCTCCTAGAGGCCCAGTTTGGTGCCACGTGACGTGGCACACCAAGTCAAACGGAAGAGCCAATAGGATCATGCCACGTGTCAAAACGACAAGGCATGCCAAGTCACATTAGAAGGCCAATGAAACCGCGCCACGAGTGCAAGTGACATGTTCTGGCCAATCAGATGCGGCCATGTCACACTTCAATTTGATTGGTCGAAAAGAGTTTTTTCTTATCACAACTCCTCCCTTCCACAACTATAAATAGGGGTCTTCATAACTCAGAAAAGATACCAGAAGTTATAACAAGAAGCAAGAGAGAGCTCGTGGATCAAACACCGCAAATTTCTCTACAAGTTTCAAGCTTCAAGCAATCAAGTTCAAGTTCAAGCTCAAGAACGAAGAACAAATCAAGGTCAAGTTCAAGCAATCAAGCTAAAGCTCAAGAACAAGATCATCGTTCGTGGCGACTAATCAAAGTCAAGATCAAGCTCGAAAGCCCTTGAATTTATTTACTATTGAAAAGAAGAATCAGAGGATTCGTAAAGATTGTTCACTCAAATGTTTGAAATAAACTACTTGCGATATTTTTTCGGTTTTGATTTTATTTTCTCGACGCAAATTTATTGTCTACACTTCTTATGTAGTTTTTAAAATTATACATTTTATTTTAAAACTTTTAAAAACGTATGTTTGAATAACACTAAAAATTAGTTAATTTAACCTTCGCACCTCAAAAAGTTCAAATAAATTAAAAAGGAGTACAATTTCTCTAGTACTACTTTGAACTGCTTTTACCTTATGTAGGTGAAGATGCATGAAGCTATTAATGTAGGTTGGTCCGGTGGAAATTCTCAATAAATGAATTTTGTAAGACCACGTTTTCCATATTATTATTAATTAGAAAAGGAATGGAGTTATTGCAGGTTGATCCATAATAAAATTCTGTCGCTAAACAAGATATTCCTAAAATGCGATCAATATCGTTGCTACTTCTTTATTAGTAGCTGAATATTTTGACCTTTTATAGAATATTGGGTCCATTTATTTTTAAGAATATCAATATTTTTTTTTTACTATGTTGCATAAAACTTATACTCTTTGCTCGTTCACAACTATTACCACAAGTTTCTATCTCTAAAGAGGGTTATGAAGTCGTGCACTACTTTCTTTATCTCTAATAATAACGTAGTTTGATCATTTCCTACTTAGTTTGTTCTTTTTAGCTCAAAGCTTCTTTACAAATCATGCATCTCTTTATCTCATCATATCATAATTCATCTTTATGTCATTGAAGTGCAATATTATATTGTACATTAAAAATATCAAACTTGACAATCTTACACAACATTTGCAATACACAGAAGCTCGAAATTCCTAAGATTCTTCGAATAATAAACCTAATTAAAATATAGTAATGTTGGGACAATATCAAAGAAATGGAGTAATGAACACAAAAGTTGGAGTAATCAACACAAGATCTTCATTTCCTGAGTTACTTATCCAACATGAAAAGTGGACAGCCTTATTTCCTTCATTAAACCTTATGCTTTCACCTTCCAAATCATCCAAGCTAACTGAAACTAATCCAGCAATAGAATCAAATGGAGAAATCCCTTCTCTAGAAAATGTTTCAACCTTAATATCCTCTGAGGTTTCTCTAACAAACAAACAGAATTTTGAAGACAACTTCTTACCAAGTTTGTCTTCTACCTCTTCAACACATTTTTCAGCAAAATTCTTGTGGATATCATCTCTTAAATTCAAGATGTTTGAGGGTATTTTAAAGATTAAGGATTCATTAATTTGTTTGTTTGTGGTGGAGCTTGTGGATAAAGTTGGTGAACATCCAGTTTTCCTAAGATTTGGAAGGAAAAATGTTGGAATTTTGGGCATATCTGCTTCTGTTACAATGTTGTTGTGAATTTTGGACCATCTATTCAAGAAACTAGTCATGCCATAAGGATCTGTTTGAAAAAGGCTGCAACTTATACCAATTGAGTATCTTCCACACTTGAAATTTGTCACCTGAACAATAAAATCATTGATCAAGAATAATCTTGCATTTTGAATAAAACCTAAAAAACCCATATTCAGTGCATAAATATCTTTCAAGAAAAATGGTAGTAGAAGTATTTGCTAATAATCTAACTTTATCTTGTTCCCTCTTTCTTTGTTGGACTGATCTTAATGATACCACCACCAACAACAACAACAACCACAACGTAACAACAATAACATACTAATGTACTGTATTCCTATATATAGTGTGGGATTTCGGAAGGGTAATATGTACGCAGATCGTATCTCAATCTTTTAGGGTACCAAGCATGTTTCTTATTGACCCTCGGCAATTTTTTTAATATAACCATTTGGTATTCAAAATTCATCCTATTATTATTAGTGCAAACACTTCTTACCAAGAGTTTCTCCATTCGCACGACCCAAAAGTCGAGGGTGGAGAAATTGTGGGAGCGGAAAGCATATCCCCTATAATGAGTCTTATGTGACGCGAATTCAAATTAGTCGGATCAATAAGTATTAAATAACGAATCCTGAACCCAAATAAAAAATAAAATAAAAGGATAGATTTAGTTTCTGCATTCCAACACTAACCTGGACATAGAAAAGAGGTGAAAACTGAGGATTTGATTCATTGACATCCTCCCAAAAGACAAGCTCAGCTTCTCCATTTTTCCTTTCCTTTATAAGATCAAGAAAATCAGCCAAGTCCATAGGCATATTAGCCTCAACAAGTCTAACGCCAGAATCATTCGACACAATTTCAAACTCTCCATTATCATCATTTTCTCCTTTTCTTTTAAGTCTACCAGCCAATAATGGTTTTTCAACAAGTGCTTTTCCTAATGACTCCTTAATCCAACCAGCTAATAGCCACCCTGAATCCTCTTCTGAGGCTTTGTTATAGCAAAGAACTATGTGAAAACGACTCTGGAGATTGCCTGAGCCAAGATTTTCACCAATGGCGACTCGTCGCGATAACCTTGGATCAGTTGGCTTCATTGGCATCACCGTTTGGATTGCTTCAATTTGCACGTTGGAGCCAGGATTTGCAACTTCATTCGCATTAATGCAATTTGCCATTTTGAAAAGAATTAATTATTCACCTGTTGATTGACATTACAAGGCATTATATAGGTGAGGCTAGAGGTGATAAGTAGATATCTTGGGTTAAATTCGGGCAGGTCATCATTAGTAGCGGAGCCAGAATTTTCACCAAGGGGTGTCAAAATATAAAAATATAAATACACCAAAAGTTTCGGGTAGTCAACTTACAGTAAATATATATAAAACGAAAAAAATTATGGAATTTTTACCTCCTATAGCAAAGGTTAACACCTTATTTATTTTAAATAAATACCATTTTAAAAAATTATATTATGTTGATACATTTTAAGGTTTATAGCAAAATATCTAATTTTGGTACCTCCTAGCCCTAAGCCACTAAATACGCTATTCAGTTACACTATTTTATTTCTCTCTCTAATTTGATAAATGTCATTCTCTCTTCCAAATAATACCGGATTCATTGACCGACCACCACTTCTCTTGGCGACGACAACGTCGACGGATATGATGCCTTCTCACAAATACCAAACCTCTCCAGTAACTATCAATTACCAGAGAATCGGCCATGGTATTCAACGCCGGAGCTTAAAAGGAAGAAGAGGGTGGCCAAATATAAGATATATTCCATGGAAGGAAAAGTCAAGAAATCATTCAAAAATGGTTATCGTTGGTTCAAACATGTGTCAGAAGCAATGTACAGGATGCGTGGGAAGTGAGATTCAGGGTTTTTGCTCGACGGCGGATTGCCGGAAATTAGGGTTTGTTCTTGAACAAAGACGACGGATTTTCGGGCTGAGCAACTTGATTTTCTGTTAATATATTTCAATGTATTTTCAGCGTATCACGCTGTATTTTCATGTATTTCATTGTATTCATTGTCTTTTTTTTCATTGTAGTTCAATGTATCTCGTTGTATTCTATGTATTTCATTGTATTAGCTGTCCTTTTTTCTCATTGTAGTTCAATGTATCCCGCTGTATTCTATGTATTTCATTGTATTCACGTCTCGCTATATGCCATGAATGTATTCATATGTTTTTTTTTTAATTAATATAATTTATGTATTCAGATATATTATATAATTTCTCTGAAGATTGCTATATTTTTGGGATATTTTTCGGTTGAGAATCTTTTCTATAACTGAAAATAAAAAATTTGTGTGTTATAATTGAGTTTGTTGAGTTATATTAGGAGTCTATTTTGTTAATTGATTCATTTTCCGTTTTAAAAACATTATAATCCCTTATTTCACGCCGTGAATACATTCAAATACAGTCAAATACAATAATCTGTCCAGCTGTAATCCCATGTTTCACTCCATGAATACAGTCGAATACACTCGAATAAAACAACTGATTAGCTGGACTTCCCTGATTCACGCTTATTTTTGCTACTGTATTCATGAATACATGTCACGACCCGGATTTTCCACCCTCGGGGGTCGTGATGGCGCATACTCGTAGAAGCTAGGCAAGCCACACATCTAGAATCCATAAATACTTTTGATTAAAATCTATTTTTACCAATTTAATTAACAGGAAATAAATAATTAAACAACAGCGGAATTTGTAATTTAACGGAAGACAAACGATATTAACCAAATAATATGGGAAAAATCCACATGTGCCTCTACCCAGAACTGGTGTCACAACATTCATGGACTACTAAGATTCACTACATACAACCGTTTGAAAGAAAGTAACACTGTCTGTCTCGAATATAAGAGATAACAGATCATAAATAAAAATAGAGGAGATGCCGGGCCTGCGGACGCCTGCAAGGCTACCTCGGTGTCTCAGTGAACTGAAGGCTGGCTCCCGAGCTACTGCTGCTGTCCGGGACTTGGGTCTGTGCAAAAGAGCACAGAGTGTAGTATCAGCACAACCGACCCCATGTGCTGGTAAGTGCCTAGCCTAACCTCGACGAAGTAGTGACGAGGCTGGACAGGACTACCACGAAAACCTGTACAGTTATATATATATCTACAACGGGAAAATAACAAGAACAAACATTTTAAATGGGAGGGGAACATGCTTCGGGGGTAGCAGATAATACAGACTTTCAAGAAAATAATAAAGAACATCAATAATTTAACTTTAACACGGATAGGGGAAATAAAAGCAAATTTCACTATCAGTACATATCTTGGTGTAGGCGTGCAACCCGACCCCATTTCTCAATAATCAAATCTCGTGGTAGGCGTACCACCCTCCCCATTTTATTAAATCTCGTGGTAGGCGTACCACCCGCTCCCATTTCATTAAATCTCGTGGTAGGCGTACCACCCGCTCCCATTTTATTAAGTTAATAGTTCTTCCAAATGCACTTTACTCCAACAAACACAATAATTAATACGAATTCATAAGACAACAAGTACACAATAATTATGACTCAGTGAGAAAAACAAGAAATAACAAGTAACAATTAATTATGGACTTTAAGGAGCAATTAGGCAATTTAATATTTAGTATGCTAGATATCAAATAGCAATTAAGTCACATAAACATGTAGCAATTATAGCATAAATTCGAAGCATAATGTTGGCAAGGATACCTCGAGCCAATAATAACAAGTAACACAATAAACGAAAATGCCAACATGAAAACTCACAGTAATAGTGGAATAAGATAATTAATGCACTTGAACCGATAACAACAAGAAGATCAGTAAATAGAAGTAAAGGACAGCATAACTCAATTATCAGCAAAATCAGGAAAAATCAAAGACAAGTGCACGGCATCACCCTTCGTGCTTTAACACTCTTCCTCACCCAAACAACAATCACAAACAAGGGCAAGGGAAATAAACAAGAACATATAGGAATCCCGGCAAGGGAACAATAATTAAACAATTAAATCCCGGCGGGGGAACATTTCATTAACTCTTTCTCTATCTTTCACTTGTACTTCATAACTCACTTTACCACTTGAGCCAATGCTCCAAAGGGTTTAGTCATTTCATATGCTTTCACAATTCATAATATAACTCGAGTCAATGCTCCAAAGGGTTTAATCATTTCATATACTTTCACAATTCATAATCTAACTCGAGCCAATATTCCAAAGGGTTTAATCATTTCATATACGTTCACAATTGTAATATAACTTGAGCCAACGCTCCTCGATGTTCATAGGTCACAATTTCCTTTCACAAGCTTTTCACAACCAATAGGAATCATCACCAAGGCAAGAGAATTACAACGAAATCATAATTTAAAGACTCACGGTCATGCTAGAAACCAACGTATAGATACTCGTCACCATGCCTATACGTCGTACTCCACAAGGAACACATAGAAAATAGGACTCAACTCCTAATCCCTCAAGCTAAGGTTAGAGCAAACACTTACCTCAAACTTCCACGGCCAATTCAATCCTCAATAACTGCCTTTCCTTTCGAATTCGGCTCCAAATCGATTGTATCTATACAATAATGACTTCAATACATTAATAAATGCTAAACAATACGAACCCAATGCCTAATTATAGCGTTTCCATCATTTTTCCCAAAAACTCAAAAATCGACCCCGGGCCCGCTTGGTCAAAACACGAGGTTCGGACCAAAATAAAATCACCCATTCACCCACGAGCCCGAATATATAATTTTTTTCCAAATTCGACCCCAAAACGAGGTCTAAATCATGAAAAATCAAAAAGCCCTAACTCTACCCAAATACCCAATTTTCTACCTTTAATTCCATGTTTTAAGCCAAGAAATCTAATAGATGTTGATGAAAATGGAAGAAAATAAGTTAAAGATTACTTACCGAAGAGGTTATGGTGAAGAAGAGCTTCAAAAATCGCCTAAGAGCTTTGGAGAAGAAGAGGTTTGTGAAATTTTTAATAAATCCCGTAAGTGTTCTGTTTTTGGGGTTTTAAAATAACTGGGCAGAATAGTCTGCGCGATCGCGGACAATGGGCTGCGGTCGCAAAGGGTAAAAATGGATGTGCACTGCGATCGCGGACAATACCACGCAATCGCATAGCGAAGGCTGGGACTTTACTCATCGCGATCGCGGAAGGGGGAATACAATCGCGTAGAACGAATTATGGACTCCCAGAATTTACCCTTCGCGATCGCGGAGGGACTTATGCAATCGCGAATAACAAAAACAGGACCCCCTGAAGATTACTCTATGCGATCGCGGGCCTACTTATGCGATCGCATAGTACAAATCACTGGACACCAAAAGCTGCAGAAAAACCAGATTTTTCCAAGTCTCGACACCTATCCAAAACTCACCCGAGCCCTCGGGGCTCCAAACCAAATATACACACAACCTCAAAAGCATCCTACAGACTTATTCGTGCGATCAAATTGCCAAAATAACATCATGAACATCGGATTAATCCTCAAAATCAAAGAATTTTCTCAAACTTCATCAAGTATCGAATTTAGCAATTCAAATCCGAATCACGTCAAACGACGTCCGTTTTTAAGCAAATTTCACAGAAATATCTTAATTCACATATAAGACCTGTACCGGGCGCCGAAACAAAATACGGGCCCGATACCNACCTTACGTTGTTGGACTACCGTCGTAACACCTCCACACTGCCACGCCATACAGATAATGCCTCAGATCTCAATGCGTGGACAATGGCTGCTAACTCCAAATTATGAACCGGATAGTTCTTCTCATGGATATTCAACTACCGCGAAGCGTAGGCAATGACTTTGCCATCCTGCATCAACACTGCACCAAGTCCAATACGAGATGCATCACAATAAACTGTATAAAGCCCGGAACCTGTGGGCAAAACCAACACCGGTGTCGTAGTTAGAGCTATCTTGAGCTTCTGAAAGCTCGCCTCACACTCGTCCGACCATCTGAACTGGGCACCCTTCTGGGTCAACCTAGTCATCGGGGCTGCAATAGATGAAAACCCCTCCACGAACCGAAGATAGTAGCCTGCCAATCCCAAGAAACTCCGAATCTCTGTAGCTGATGCTAGTCTAGGCCAGTTCTTGACTGCCTCAATCTCCTTCAGATCAACCTGAATACCCTCTGCTGACACAACATGACCCAGGAATGCAACTGAACTCAACCAGAACTCACACTTTGAAAACTTGGCGTACAACTGACTATCCCTCAAAGTCTGAAGAACCACTCTAAGATGCTGCTCGTGCTCCTCNAAATCCCTAACTCTACCCAAATACCCAATTTTTCACCTTTTAATTCCATGTTTTAAGCCAAGAAATCTAATAGATGTTGATGAAAATGGAAGAAAATAAGTTAAAGATTACTTACCGAAGAGGTTATGGTGAAGAAGAGCTTCAAAAATCGCCTAAGAGCTTTGGAGAAGAAGAGGTTTGTGAAATTTTTAATAAATCCCGTAAGTGTTCTGTTTTTGGGGTTTTAAAATAACTGGGCAGAAATAGTCTGCGCGATCGCGGACAATGGGCTATGATCGCAAAGGGTAAAAATGGCTGTGCACTGCGATCGCGGACAATACCACACGATCGCATAGAAGAAAGATGAAGGCTGGGACTTTACTCATTGCGATCGCGGAAGGGGGAATGCGATCGCATAGAACGAATTATGGACTCCCAGAATTTACCCTTCGCGATCGCGGAGGGACTTATGCAATCGCGAATAACAAAAACAGGACCCCCTGAAGATTACTCTATGCGATCGCGGGCCTACTTATGCGATCGCATAGTACAAATCACTGGACACCAAAAGCTGCAGAAAAACCAGATTTTTCCAAGTCTAAAACACCCGTCACCTATCCAAAACTCACCCGAGCCCTCGGGGCTCCAAACCAAATATACACACAACCTCAAAAGCATCCTACAGACTTATTCGTGCGATCAAATTGCCAAAATAACATCATGAACATCGGATTAATCCTCAAAATCAAAGAATTTTCTCAAACTTCATCAAGTATCGAATTTAGCAATTCAAATCCGAATCACGTCAAACGACGTCCGTTTTTATCCAAATTTCAAAGAAATATTAATTCACATATAAGACCTATACCGGGCGCCGGAACCAAAATACGGGCACGATACCAACACGTTCCAATCAAATATCATTTCAATTTTCCTTAACAATTTCAGAAAGAAAAACTTTAAAAAATTTATTTCTCGGGCTCAGGACCTCGGAATTCGATTCCGTGCATACGCCTAAGTCCCATTTTTTTCTACGGACCCTCCGGGACCGTCAAATCACGGGTCCGGGTCCGTTTACCCAAAATATTGACCAAAGTCAAATTTATTCATTTTAACATCAAAACTTAGCATTTTTCACAGAATTTCATATTTAAGCTTTCCGATTACGCGCGCGGACTGCGCACGCAAATCGAGGCAACTCTAAATGAGGTTTTCAAGGCCTCGGGGACACAGAATTCAATTAAAAATAGGTGATGACCCTTTGGGTCGTCACATTCTCCACCTCTAAAACAACCGTTCGTCCTCGAACGGACAGAAGAAGGAAGTACCTGAGTCGGGGAAAAGATGAGGATAACGGCTCCGCATATCGGAGTCGGACTCCCAGGTCGATGCCTCAGGAGGCTGACCTCTCCACTGAACACGAACAGAAGGGAAACTCTTGGACCTCAACTGACGAACATGCTGAACTAGAATAGCTACCGGCTCCTCCTCATAAGACAAGCCCTTGTCCAACTGGACAGTGCTGAAATCTAACACGTGGGCTGGATCGCCGTGATACCTCCGAAGCATTGACACATGGAACACTGGATGCACGGCTGACAAGCTCGGCGGCAATGCAAGTCTATAAGCCACCTCTCCCCCTCGATCTAGTACCTCAAATGGACCGATGAATCTAGGGCTAAGCTTGTCCTTCTTCCCAAATGTCATCACGCCCTTCATAGGCAACACTCGGAGCAATACACGCTCACCTACCATGAAAGCCACATCTCGAACCTTGCGGTCTGCATAGCTCTTTTGCCCGGACTGAGCTGAACGAAGCCTATCCTGAATGATCCTGACCTTGTCCAAGGCCTCCTGAACCATATCCATACCCAACAACCGAGCCTCTCCCAGCTCAAACCATCCAACTGGAGACCGACACCGCCTACCATATAAAGCCTCATAAGGAGCCATCTGGATGCTCGACTGGTAACTGTTGTTGTAGGCAAACTCCACTAAAGGCAAGAACTGATCCCACGAACCTCCAAAGTCAGTGACATAGGCTCGGAGCATGTCCTGCAAAATCTGAATATTCCGCTCGGACTGCCCGTGCGTCTGGGGATGAAATGTTGTGCTCAACCCAACTCGCGTGCCCAACTCTCGATGAACTGCTCTCCAGGAGCGTGAGGTAAACTGCATACCCCGGTCCGAAATGATAGATACGGGCACACCATGAAGACGAACAATCTCCCGAATGAAGATCTCAGCTAACCTCTCGGATGAATAGGAGACTACCACAGGAATGAAATGCGCTGACTTCCTATTCAAAGCCTCGGCCACCACATTGGCCTTTCTCGGATGATTTAAAAATGGTGATATCATAATCCTTCAACAACTCCAACCACCTCCTCTGCCTCAAATTCAACTCCTTTTGCTTGAACAAATACTGAAGACTCTTGTGATCCGTGGACACCTCACATGCCACGCTATACAGATAATGCCTCAAAATCTTCAATGCGTGAACTATGGCTGCCAACTCTAAATCATGAACCGGATAGTTTTTCTCATGAATCTTCAACTGCCGCGAAGCATAGGCAATAGCCTTGCCATCCTGCATCAACACTGCACCAAGTCCAATACGAGATGCATCACAATAAACTGTATAAGGCCCGAAACCTGTGGGCAAAACCAACACCGGTGTCGTAGTTAGAGCTATCTTGAGCTTCTGAAAGCTCGCCTCACACTCGTCCGACCATCTGAACTGGGCACCCTTCTGGGTCAAACTGGATACCCTCTGCCGACACAACATGACCCAGGAATGCAACTGAACTCAACCAGAACTCACACTTCGAAAACTTGGCGTACAACTGACTATCCCTCAAAGTCTGAAGAACCATACTAAGATGCTGCTCGTGCTCCTCTCGGTTGCGGGAATATATCAAAATATCATCATGAAGACTATCACGAACGAATCCAAATAAGGCCTGAACACTCGGTTCATCAAATCCATAAGAGCTGCTGGGGCATTTGCCAACCCGAATGGCATCACCAAGAACTCATAATGCCCGCACCGAGTGCGGAAAGCTGTCTTAGGGACATCGGATGCCCTAATCCTCAACTGATGGTAGCCAGATCTCAAGTCAATCTTTGAAAATACCTTGGCACCCTGAAGCTGATCAAACCAATCGTCAATCCTCGGCAATGGATACTTATTCTTGATTGTAACCTTGATCAATTGCCGGTAATTAATACACATTCTCATTGACCCATCCTTCTTTTTCACAAACAACACCGGCGCACCCCAAGGCAAAACACTGGGTCTAATGAAACCCTTCTCAAGCAAGTCTTGCAACTGCTTCTTTAACTCTTCCATCTCAGGAAGGGCCATACAATATGGCAGGATAGAAATGGGCTGAGTGCCCGGAACCAGATCAATGCAGAAGCCAATATCCCTATCGGGGGGCATACCTGGCAGGTCTGAAGGGAAAACCTCAGGAAACTCACGAACAACCGGCACAGAATCAATAGAAGGGACCTCAGCACTAGAATCACGAACATATGCCAAATAGGCCAAACACCCCGTCTCGATCATACGCCGAGCCTTCAAATACGAGATAACACTACGGGTAGAATGACCAGGAGTCCCTCTCCACTCTAAACGAGGCAAACCCGGTAAAGCTAAGGTCACAGTCCTGGCGTGACAGTCCAAGATAGCGTGGTAAGGTGATAATCCGTCCATGAGCAATATAACATCGAAATCATCCACGTCCAGAAGAAGCAAATCTACACGAGTCTCAAGACCTTCAACAACCACTATACATGAACAATGGACGCGATCCACCACAATAGAATCGCCCACCGGTGTAGACATATAAACAGGGGCACTCAAAGAATCACTAGGCATGACCAGATATGGCGCAAAATAAAATCGAAGCTTCTCTACCACAAACCAGAACAATACCTGCACCTCCACCTCTAATACCTTTACCTCCACCTCTAGCATCTCAACCTCCACCTCTAATACCTCTACCTCCACCTCTAGCTAACTGAGCGGGCTGGACGAGTCCCTCAATGAACCTCCTCACTCTCTCTCACGGTGGGAAGTATGATAAGAGCATGACAAGCCAAGTCGATGAATCTGATCTCATACTGAGTAACAGTCATAGAACCCTACTGGGGACGCTCAAACTGCCTCCGATAGACCTCTCTCTGAGTGATGGGGAGAAACTTCTCCAGAAATAGCTGCGTGAACTGTCCTCAAGTCAAAGCTGGTGATCCTGCTGGTCTAGCCAATCGATAATCTCTCCAACAGGCCTTGGCGGATCCAGACAAGCGAAAGGTAGCAAAATCGACCCCATTGGTCTCCACGATCCCCATGTTCCTGAGAACCTCATGACAACTGTGTTGATAATCCTGGGGATCCTCAGTAGATGCACCACTGGATGTAGTAGTGAAGAGCTTGGTGAAACTTATCCAACCTCCATAAGGACTCCGAAGACGCAGTTGATCTATCCCTGGTCTGTGCTGCTGCTCAGCTGAAGAAGCGGTACATGACCTCGCCATTCGCGAAGGGACAAGAGTAGAGGTTTCAATTTAGCATTTGAGAAATAAGACCGCACGACAAGAAAGAACAAGTGTGAAGTTTTCCTAACTCCGTAGCCTCTGGGGGATAAATGCAGACGTCTCCGTACCGATCCCTCAGACTCTACTGAGCTTGTCCGTGAATTGTGAGACCTGTGTAACCTAGAGCTCTGATACCAACTTGTCACGACCCGGATTTTCCATCATCGGGGGTCGTGATGGTGCCTACTCGTAGAAGCTAGACAAGCCACACATCTAGAATCCATAAATGCTTTTGATTAAAATCCATTTTTACCAATTTAATTAACAGGAAATAAATAATTAAACAACAGCGGAATTTGTAATTTAACGGAAGACTTAAACGATATAAACCAAATAATAAGGGAAAAATGCACATGTGCCTCTACCCAGAACTGGTGTCACAATATTCATGGACTACTAAGATTCACTACATACAACCGTTTGAAAGAAAGTAACACTGTCTGTCTCGAATATAAGAGATAACAGATCATAAATCAAAACAGAGGAGATGCTGGGCCTGCGGACGCTTGCAAGGCTACCTCGGTGTCTCGGTGAACTGAAGGCTTGCTCCCGAGCTACTGCTGCTGTCCGGGACCTGGGTCTGTGCAAAAGAGCACAGAGTGTAGTATCAGCACAACCGACCCCATGTGCTGGTAAGTGCCTAGCCTAACCTCGGCGAAGTAGTGACGAGGCTAGACCGGACTACCACGAAAACCTGTACAGTTATAAATATATCTACAACGGGAAAATAACAAGAACAAACATTTTAAATGGGAGGGGAACATGCTTCGGGGGTAGCAGATAATACACACTTTCAAGAAAATAATGAAGAACATCAATAATTTAACTTTAACACGGATAGGGGAAATAAAAGCAAATTTCACTATCAGTACATATCTCGTTGCAGGCGTGCAACCCGATCCCATTTCGCAATATGCGTACCATCCGCTCCCATTTTATTAAATCTCGTGGTAGGCGTACCACCCGCTCCCATTTCATTAATTCGCGTGGTAGGCGTACCACCCGCTCCCATTTTATTAAATCTCGTGGTAGGCGTACCACCCGCTCCCATTTTATTAAATCTCGTGCCAGGCGTACCACCCGCTCCCATTTCATTAAATCTCGTGGTAGGCGTACCACCCGCTCCCATTTCATTAAGTTAACAGTTCTTCCAAATGCACTTTACTCCAACAAACACAACAATTAATACGAATTCATAAGACAACAAGTACACAATAATTATGACTCACTAAGGAAAACAAGAAACGACAAGTAACAATTAATTATGGACTTTAAGGAGCAATTAGGCAATTTAATATTTAGTATGCTAGATGTCAAGTAGCAATTAAGTCATATAAACATGTAGCAATTATAGCATAAATTCGAAGCATAATGTTGCGCAAGGATACCTCGAGCCAATAATAACAAGTAACACAATAAAGGAAAATACCAACATGAAGACTCACAGTAATAGTGGAATAAGACAATTAATGCACTTGAACCGATAACAACAAGAAGATCAGTAAATAGAAGTAAAGGACAGCATAACTCAATTATCAGCAAAATCAGGAAAAATCAAAGACAAGTGCACGGCATCACACTTCGTGCTTTAACACTCTTCCTCACCCAAACAACAATCACAAACAAGGGCAAGGGAAATAAACAAGAAACATATAGGAATCCCGGCAAGGGAACAATAATTAAACAATTAAATCCCCGCGGGGGAACATTTCAATAACTCTTTCTCTGTCTTTTACTTGTACTTCATAACTCACTTTACCACTTGAGCCAATCCAAAGGGTTTAATCATTTCATATACTTTCACAATTCATAATATAACTCGGGCCAATGCTCCAAAGGGTTTAATCATTTCATATACGTTCACAATTGTAATATAACTTGAGCCAACGCTCCTCGATGTTCGTAGGTCACAATTTCCTTTCACAAGCTTTTCACAACCAATAGGAATCATCACCAAGGCAAGAGAATTACAACGAAATCAAGATATTCATAATTTAAATACTCACGGTCATGCTAGACACCAACGTATAGATACTCGTCACCATGCCTATACATCGTAGTCGACAATTACCACATAGCAAATAGGACTCAACTCCTAATCCCTCAAGCTAAGGTTAGACCAAACACTTACCTCAAACTTCCACAGCCAATTCAATCCTCAATAACCGCCTTTCCTTTCGAATTCGGCTCCAAATCAATTGTATCTATACAATAATGACTTCAATACATCAATAAATGCTAAACAATACGAACCCAATGCCTAATTATAGCTTTTCCATCATTTTTCCCAAAAACTCAAAAATCGACCCCGGGCCCGCTTGGTCAAAACACGAGGTTCGGACCAAAATAAAATCACCCATTTACCCACGAGCCCGAATATATAATTTATTTCCAAATTCGACCCCAAAACGAGGTCTAAATCAAGAAAAATCAAAAAGCCCTAACTCTACCCAAATACCCAATTTTCTACTTTTAATTCCATGTTTTAAGCCAAGAAATCTAATAGATGTTGATGAAAATGGAAGAAAATAAGCTAAAGATTACTTACCGAAGAGGTTATGGTGAAGAAGAGCTTCAAAAATTGCCTAAGAGCTTTGGAGAAGAAGAGGTTTGTGAAATTTTTAATAAATCCCGTAAGTGTTCGGTTTTTGGGGTTTTAAAATAACTGGGCAGAAATAGTCTGCGCGATCGCAAAGGGTAAAATTGGTTGTGCACTGCGATTGCGGACAATACCACGCGATCGCATAGAAGAAAGATGAAGGCTGGGACTTTACTCATTGCGATCGCGGAAGGGGGAATGTGATCGCATAGAACGAATTATGGACTCCCAGAATTTACCCTTCGCGATCGCGGAGGGACTTATGCGATCGCGAATAACAAAAACAGGACCCCCTGAAGATTACTCTATGCAATCGCGGGCCTACTTATGCGATCGCATAGTACAAGTCACTGGACACCAAAAGCTACAGAAAAACCAGATTTTTCCAAGTCTAAAACACCCCGACACCTATCCAAAACTCACCCGAGCCCTCGGGGCTCCAAACCAAATATACACACAACCTCAAAAGCATCCTACGGACTTATTCGTGCGATCAAATCGCCAAAATAACATCATGAACATCGGATTAATCCTCAAAATCAAAGAATTTTCTCAAACTTCATCAAGTATCGAATTTAGCAATTCAAGCTCAAATCACGTCAAACGACGTCCGTTTTTAACCAAATTTCACAGAAATATCTTAATTCACATATATGACCTGTACCGGGCGCCGGAACCAAAATACGGGGCCGATACCAACACGTTCCAATCAAATATCAATTCAATTTTCTTTAACAATTTCAGAAAAATAATTTCTTTTAAAAATTCATTTCTCGGGCTCGGGACCTCGGAATTCGACTCTGGGCATGCGCCCAAGTCCCATATTTTTCTACTGACCCTCCGGGACCGTCAAATCATGGGTCCGGGTCCGTTTACCCAAAATATTGACCAAAGTCAAATTTATTCATTTTAACATCAAAACTTAGCATTTTTCACAGAATTTCATATTTAAGCTTTCCGGCTATGTGCCCGGACTACGCACGCAAATTGAGGCAACTCTAAATGAGGTTTTCAAGGCCTCGGGGACACATAATTCAATTAAAAATAGGTGATGACCCTTTGGGTCGTCACAATACAATAGCTTAAATACATCAAATACATCTTATAATCACAAAAAAGGTATCTATAATCCGTAATATAGGAAATGGTATCTATAGATGGCTAATTATTACTAAAAGATAGTGGTTTATGAAAATTATCAATGCAATGTAATTTTCCGGCGAAGGGGTATCGATTAACATCCCTTGGTTGAATGTGGCTCCGCCACTGGTCATCATGGTCCAACTCGTCTAAAGTTTGCTTGGATCAAAACAAAGGGTCATAATCTAACTCGTCCATATGATCTAACTCCTCCCGTCATTTTTTATTTGCTTTCTGAAGAGAAAAAATGAAAACAAATGTATTTTTCTTAAATTTTTAACTTAAGTTCTTTCAGCTTGTCATAAAAAGGATAAAATAAATGTTAAAGCTAATTTTGGATAGACACAAATTTGACCAGTTTTGACTTAATAGTTTGATGTGATATTTCTAATTCAACGAGTTGAATTAAGCCAATAAACGGGTTATAATCTAACTTGTTTGAATTTGAACGGATTGGGTGGATTAACCAAAAACGAGTTGATTTAATCAATTTTATGTAAAATAAGTAATCTTTTACAATAAATTAAATTGTAAAAATTGTATAAAGAAAATTCACATTATCACTAATACATAAAATAAATGCTAAGTATAATTAAATTCTCTCCAACAATTTGGTGGCAACTCTCACCGCCGAGCCAGCTCCCAACACACACAAGGAAAAGAAATTGAAAAAATTAAGTTGGTACAGAAAAGAAAGAATTTATGATGATACCACTCATTAAATGGGTGCTCTCCAAGGTAATACTTTTATCTGTAGCGTTTACACTAAATCATACTAATTTTATGATTTATGGACGATAAAAAAAATATTAATTAAATGCTGATTTAGTAGTACTAATGTTCCAAAGTCAAATATAATCAAGATTGGTATGCTGATGCACCTAACTTTCATTAATTGTGCTGGAAATGGGCAAAGGTCATTTTCTTATAAGATTTGGTTATCAGAACAAAACTACTATTTTCCATCTAATTGCCTATCAAATAAAATAAAATAATAACATATCATTTTCTTAATTATTTCAGACTTCAACGGGCAATTTTCCTTTCTCTTCTCCCAATGAACAAACAATGGGCTCGCAAATTAGAAAATGAAAACAAAAGGAGGAAAAACAATGTCATTGTAAATAGGAACTGCTGATTCATTTTTGCAAATTAATTCTGCTGGCAAATGTTGCTTTCTAGGTTATGGATTCGCTCCACTTAAAAATGGGAACAAATCTTAAGTCATGGATCATTGCTTGGGCATAAGATAATAAGATATGAGCCTTTTTTTTGATTAAAATAAGAGTAATAATAAGTTTTAGTGTACGTGCGTTGCACGTGTCTATAGTGTCTATCAATTAAAAATATATACATTAACGTTAAAATAAAATACAATATTGTTTAAATGATAAAAATAATTTTCCGCACAGTAATAGTATTAAATACCTTTTGAATATGTACAGATAATGAATTTAGTTAAATTAGTTGTACATTATTATGTAATTATACATATCTTATAATATAATTTACAAATATGATAAATTGTATCTCACCTAATATATTTTTATGAATACAAGTTGGCCTCTAGTAATTCGTCCTTATTTCTTTAAATTCGCATTTAACCAATTTAATTTGTAATACTATAATTAAATTTTATTTTATATTCTGATTTCTTGTATCGCCGATGGTCTTTTTCTGAAAAATAATTTATGTACTCTAAGATCCGTGTAAACTTGAAAAATATTTTTACCTTGATGAATTTGGAAAGGAATAAAATTGGATTATTTTTCTAGTTAGTTAATCAAATCGAGGGAAAAAAAGGCCAATTAAAATAATTAATTATATTTTAATCACTAATAGAATTAATCTATATTTTGAGGATTCAAACTATTAATATTAGCTCATATAATAAAATAAATATTTAATTATAACTATAATTTTATCCACAAAATTCTTTTGTCAAATGATAAAAATTGGACTTTTGCACTTTATGTTTGTCGTAGCATTAGTAAATGACTTGTGTCAGTCACTTTTCTCTCTCTTTCTCTTGCTGTTATGAAATATTTCGGAATTATTTTTTCTACTAATGTTTTAAAGTCTATACTAATATTTATATTTAAGCAAATTATTGATCGAAGAATAAAATTAATAGCCAATGGACCAATATCACATAGAATATTCATAGCATTTATAGTTTATATATTTATTTAAATAAAGGACAAAGCAAATTACTTCCTCTTTCTTTATTTTATTTTTTTTACATCATAATTGTTCACCTAATATTTAGCATGATTATACAATTTTCCGGATAAAAAATGTTTAATTGTTAAAATTCATATATAAGGTAAAAATATAAATATTTAGTGTTATTTAATTATAGTTTAATTTTATATTCATATAAGATAAAGCTTTAATAATTTTGAAGTCCTAAATGTAAGGACCTCTTACTTAATTCAAATAAGGAAAGGTATAATAAGATATAGATCTTATTTAATTTCAAACTCCTAAATATTAGCTAAAAGATAATTAAATAACCGTTTTGTCTAGTGTAAACTTTATTTCAAAGGGGTAATGCAACGACCCGACCGGTCGTTTTGAGCCCTAGCGCGTCGTCCAGCAGTCTGAGGCCATGAGGAGCTTCATTTCAGGTATTATGACTTGTACGCACAGTCGGAATTGAATTTCGGGAAGTCCAGAGTTGATTTGGAAAGAGAATTCTCATTTTGGAAGCTTAAAGTTGAAAGAATGAACTAGGAATGGAATTTTGAGCAAACGATCTCGGAATCAGGATCTGAAGGTTCCAGCAGGTTCGTATGATGATTTCGGACTTGGGCGTATGCCCGGTTCGGGTTTTGGGATAATCCAGGAGCATTTTGGCGCCTATTGTGGAAGTTAGCATTTTGGAAGAAATTTCTTAAGTTTGGCTTGAAGTGCATTTCAGTGTTATCGATGTCCATTTGGGATTCCGAGTCTGGGAATAGCTCCGTATGGTGATTCTGGAGTTGGGAGCGCGATCGAAAGAGAATTCGGAGGTCCGTAAGTCGTTTTGGAGCCATTTGGCTAAAGATAGAAATATGAAGGTTTTTGAGAGGTTTGACCGGAAGTGGGCTTTTTGATATCGGGGTCGGAATCCGATTCCGAAAGCTGGAGTAGGTCCATAACGTCAAATATGACTAGTGTGCAAAATTTGAGGTCAATCGGACGTGATTTAATAGGTTTGAGCATCGAAAGTAGAAGTTGGGAGTTCTAAACTACATAAAGCTTGGATTGGGGGTTGATTCATGATTTTAGCATTGTTTGATGTGGTTTGAGGCCTCGAGCAAGTCCGTAATGTGTTTTGGGATTGGTTGGTAGGTTTGGTTGAGGTCCCGGGGGCCTCTGGTGGATTCCGGATGGTTAACGGATCGAATTTGGAGTTTGAAACAGGGCTGAACTGCTGGTTGCTGTCATAACCGCACCTGCGGAAAAGGGGTCGCAGGTGCGGAGCCGCAGAAGCGGCTAGGAAAGCGCAGATGCGATTTTTGGTAAAGGGTTCGAGGACCGCAGATGCGGTCAAGGTTCCGCAGAAGCGGGACCGCATCTGCGAAGAAGAGGTCGCAGAAGCGGATGAGGCCTGCTCAGAGTGGACCGCAGATGCGGTAAGGTTTCCGCAGAAGCGGGACCGCATCTGCGGAGGTCGCATCGCAGAAGCGAAGAAGGGCAGCATAGGACGGACCGCAGAAGCGGCCCTAAATCTGCAAAAGCGGAACCGCAGAAGCGGTGGGCCATCCGCAGAAGCGAAAATAGCTGGGGTAGAGTGGTTGATTAAAATCGGGGTTGAGTTCATTTCTCCTCCATTTTTCATGGCTTGGGCGATTTTGGGGAGCTTCAACAGAGGGATTTTCGTCAACTACGTTAAGGTAAGTTACTCCTACTAAATTCCAAGTTAAGTACAAGATTATAGCATGGAATTAGACATGAGAATTTTGGGAAAATTGGGATTCTTGGAAGAAAACCTAGAAACTTGATAAATTAGATTTTTACCACGAATTTGAGCATGGAATTAGGAGTAAATTATATATTTGAGCTAGCGAAGCCATGGGTAATATTTACCTTCGAAAAATTTCGGATTCCGGGCACGTGGGCCCGAGGGAGTTTTGGTCAACTTTTCGATCGGAGTTAGGAATTGCTATGAATTAGTTTGAAATGAATATTTGAGCATATATTAATGGATTTGCGTAACCGTTGGCTAGTTTTGGAGCATGGTGCATCAATTGGAGTCCCCGGAAGGGCATGGATTGCCGGTTATGGATTTTCGGAGCGAAGTGAGTCTCTTTTCTAACCTTGTAAGAGGGAATTGTCCCCATAGGTAAAATAATTGGTTATGTGCTCCTATTTGCGGGGGGCTATGTACGCACGAGGTGACGAGAGTCCGTGCGTAGCTACTATTATGCTATTGTCCGGGTAGTTAGGGCCCAAAAGCATGTTATACTTGGATTATTTATGAACCTATTGATAGCTTGAATTGCTTAAATCACCTTGGATTAGTAAATGAATTTAAAAGGAGATTAAACATCATTTTTCCTGAATTGTTAAGAAGAGAAATTGTTTTACTTGGGTAAATATTCCCGATAACTTCTTAATTGACCAATTGAGCATGCATCTCTATGTGTACCTGCGTCGCATGCATGATTCGCGAGCAGGGTATGTGTTTATTTATGGAACGGGCCGAACGCCTCGGCAGATTAAATAGATGCATCTATGGTTCGAGCCGTTCGACCCTCGGCAGTGCACAGTTTACATTTCTGTTGGAGCGAACCGTCGACCTCGGCCTGATTTGCGCATGATATATGTTGTTGCCTGAGGATTTTGAATGTTGATATTGCCTTTCATGGCTTGAGATAAATTGATAAGATAATGAAAAGTAAATCTTGAAAATCCTTTATTATTTGTTAAAGGTTTTTACCTGTTTTCCGACTTCGTGAATTAGAACTACTATATAAATCCATGATTTCCTTATATTTTTAGTATATTGTCAAATGACCTCTAGTAAGTGTCGAAGCTGACCATCTCGTCTCTACTTCTTCGAGATTAGGCGGGATACTCATTGAGTACACGTTGTTTACGTACTCATACTACACTTCTGTGCATTTTTGTTGCACAGGTATATTTATTTCTAGCAGCCCACTGGGCACAATAGCACGGATGATTTGGGGGCTAGGTGAATTGCATTATTCGAGGCGGCCCGCAGCTAGTGTAACCCTCTTCAGTACACTGTATTTATTTCCTGTCCATTGTATTCCGGGCGGATGCTTTATTTTATTTTCTTGACAGTAGATGCTCATGTACTTGTGACACCGGGTTCTGGGATGGTTTGAAATATTTTGTATTAATTGCTTATTATTTGATTTGAATTGAAGCTGTTATCTTTTCTATTTATGAAAAATTGAAGGAAAATCTTAGTTTTCAAGATTGTTAAAAACGAGAATTTGATTAAGTAATTTGGTTGGCTTGCCTGACAGCAGTGTCCGGTGTCATCACGACCCTTAGTAGATTTTGGGTCGTGACAACATGGTATCAGAGCACTAGGTTCCTAGGGTCTCACGAGTCATGAGCAAGTCTAGTAGAGTCTCGCGGATCGGTATGGAGACGTCTGTACTTATCCTCGGGAGGCTGTAGGACTGCTAGGAGTACTTCCTTTCTTGATTCCTTGTCGTGCGACTTGATCTTTGGGGGCGTACGCCTTTAATTCATTCCTACCCAATCTTACGCGATGCAAACTGCTTGTTATAAATCGAGAATTGAAGAGCTGTAATGGTAATACAGATGTGATACGGGATGTTTCTCCCGGTATAGCTGATCGGATTATTATCGTCGCTTTGTAGAAGGATATCCTATTGTCTCAGCCAAGTAGCGGTACCTCTGAAGGCTCTGAGGCTAGGCACAAGTTGCCATGATGCTTATGAACTATTGTTCCGCAGTATTGATATGATGGTAGGACATTTGCCTACGTGTCGGGGCGGTAAATGACTTGAAGGGAGGTTTACTCAGTGCATAATCTAGAGAATCAGTTTTTTTATTCCCGGCAGGGGAAAGACAATCGGACTAAGAATGGTCGGATGTGGGCTGGCGGAGTAATGAGACTTGGTATTTGCAAGTGTGGTGGAGCTTTCTTCTATGATGGGCTGTCGTTTTCCTAAGTGAACGTACCAAGTTCGCCGGTGTTATGATCTCCTGCAATTCGCCTTTGGGGCAAGCTATTGTGAGATAGTATCGAAAATGCGGCTATCAGATATCGCAGGGTGCGGTAGTTCAGGGTTGAATCAGTGTTTCTAATGTCGACGGTATGAGAAAGATGATCTTCCGAAAGGTGTAAAGTTAGAAGCAATTGTGGGTTCAAGTGCCACGAAGATAGATTTTATTTAAGACAGCAGCTGAGCAGTAAAGGATGAGGAAAGGCATGTGGGAAGTGTCAGGCGGTGGCTAAAATTTCTAGAAGGCCAAGTATAAGAGGCAAAGCTCGAGTAGTCGATTAAAGGGACGAGTTCCGCCAAAGTGGGAGAGTGGCGAAGTTGCATATGGGCTTTGCAGTGGGATGACCACATACCTTAAGGAGAGTTTGGGGCGATTTGAGAATATTAGTGCTTGGTTATTGGGGTCTACGGATCTAATTTGAAATAGGGGTTCTTGTGCGGCAGGAGATTTAATATAACGGAAAGGAGCCGCTTAAATGAAGAAGGATGCAGCATAACTTTGAATTGGAAGGATGTTGCCGCACATTTAAATGATGTCCACGGGGGGTAAATGGACTTGTGCAGCTGGAGAGGGAGCTCAGACTCAGGATGGGTTATTAATGTCGTAGTGATTGTACCCCGTGTAGCAGCACTGGAAGATGTCGGGAGTGATTTCTACAGGTAGTTCGTCCCTGTGAGCAAGTTAGCGATCGCGTGGTTAGCGAGCTTCTGTGAAGAATTCTATTGGTTATACAGCGAAGGGATCAGTCGTGCGAATGTTGTTGATGATACTGGGTATAAAACGAGGGTTTCTATAGTAAGATATCGAGCATGGCGGCAGTTGGTTGCGCAAGGTCATGTCAATAGGAGATTAAGAATCCTGGTAAATTCCAAAGTTTTGTAATAGTGGCTTCGAGCTAAGTGGGAGAGTCCCACCGGCTATGATGGGGTATTCATGTGCTAGAAGATTTATGAATTGATTAAATTCGAGACCAAGTCAGAGTGGGTGGCTCTCAGTAACGGTCCTAATGGATTCAAAAGAGGTAAAGTATGGTGCCTAATGATTTCGAGCCTATAAGTGCAGTTAAGAATCAAGCTTTTGCAACAGCTTACGAGTGGGGGCCCAGAATGTTCTATGATGTTTTGACTCGCAGTGTAACTCTTGAGAGAAAGATGAGAAAGGACTTCGGGTTCGTAGAGGGATTAGCAGAATGGTCATGTCAGTTGAGGGTGCGAACATGCACGCAAGGAAGGTATGAATTGGTTTGTGGGATTTGAGACAGCATGGTCTCGTGATTCAGGGTCACTCGGGATGAGCGCGGATGGAGTATGATATGTGACAGATGGAGACAGTATTATCTCTAAGGAAATCAAGGATAAATTGGGAGAAGGTAGATTGATTGGCCGTAGTTGAATTGGCATATTGGTGTTAGCGATCGGTTTCCTCAGCGTCATCGAGATATGCAAGTGAGTTGCGATGGTGCGTATGAGGCTTGTCAGCTACTGTAATTGATATAATTCAGAAGCATTCTTATGTTATGGCTTGCTATGTGTAAGCAGGTCCCGCAAGGGTTATGGTGGCTTGGACCACTACTTAGAGATTTGCATATGCTATGGTTATGAGAATTCGCCTGTCTGTTGCTATGTTCCTCCTGAAGTGAGTTAAGTGAAAAGTTCTTATATGATGAAGTGTTAACCTATTAGTGGTTCCGAAGCTATGATGAAAAACGAGTTCTATCATATACTGGCATGTTAAGTGCAGTGAGTGGTATGGAATTTGCAGTGAAGATCAAGGTAACAGTTCGGTGTGGGCAAGGATGTCACAAGCTCAGACGAGCAGAAAAGGAGTTTCGATGTTTAAGGTAAGTTGGTATTGTCTTCAGCGTCACCTGAGATCGGTGTTTCGTGAAAAAGGCTTTTGCATCCCGGTTAACGATTCTTGATCGCTTTTCAGCGTTAGCGCGACCGGTGGTTTAGAGGTAAGACCCAGTTATTTGTTATGGTAGGTTGTGGGAATGTGCCCCACAGGAAGATTGTACAAATGTGGCATGTAGTCACTTGATCGATTAAAGATTTAAACCAAGTATGAAGGTTGTAGTGATTTCGTTAAATTGAGAATTGATGCCTGGAGGGCACCCAGTTTATGGAGTTGTGGACTGCGGAGGATTTCTCTTGTTGTGATAGTTGTCTTGTGTGTTAAGAGAAAAGGGAAGTTAGTATGGACCTTTGAAAGGTTATTGGCTTAGTTTGATATGATCAGGATCGACTTGAGGTCGGTGGATGGATTTAAATGTGAATTTGGGCTCTATGTCAGGCCAGTTGTGTTCATTTCAGTAATGCTCCTTATGGAGTAGTCAGGGTGTTGCTTCGTGTCAGATATTTCATGTAGTGATGCATCGCGCCGTGTGAGTTGTGGGACGGCTTGAGAAATTGCTTACGCGTTGAGGATCCAAGTAGAAATGATGTTATATGAGCCAAAAGGCTCTTGAGATTCAGATTGTATATCGCACCCCAGTTGTGCTTGAGTTGGTGGATTACAGCGTTATATGTCTCCCCAGGGAATGGTATTATACACTTAGCGTGTTTATGACTGATATTCAGTATTTTGTTGTAACGAGCAATTTTAGCTCGATGTACACCTCCTTATGTGAGTTCCATGTGTGGATCGGGTAGCACGCCACCATGGTTGTGTTGTCTGGATCGGGTGGCACGCCGCCATATTATGTTGTGTGGATCGGGTGGCACGCCGCCATGGTTATGATTACTCGGATCGGGTTGCGCGCCGTAACAGTGTGATGTTCAGTACAGTTTCACGTATCTGTTTTTATGTGTTTTGTTTCCTATTTCTATGAGGGAAACTCATATTAGCTGTGCGCCCGCGTCGCATGTAGGATTCGCGAGCGGGGTAATTGAAATCCCTTTTCAGAGTTCATTTTCCTTTTTGGTATCGCATTTTAATTGGTAGCCTATTGGCACGTTGTGGCATCATATGAAACTTTTGATTATGTCCGGGGTGGCTTATTGCCTGAGCGGTTCGTACCGGGTGAAAAGGAATCATTGGATTCAGGTTCAGTGCAATCTGACTATATGGAATATGCTAAGGAGCAAAGATCACGATTTGGTTCAGAATATGGTAATATTTCTTGTCAGAAGTATAGACTCAATGATGGGTTGACTCGGCAGTTGATTACGAATTTATACACATCTATTCCATCGAGGCGGTATTGTAGGAGTTAGAGCAAGACCTATGCAGGTCATGAGGTGCAACGGGAACATCAGATTCGTGGAATTTCGATTAATTTGATCAGAGAATGTTATTGTGGTCCTGTGAGTAAAGGGGTGCAGTTTTGAATTCAGCTAAGTTATGCAGTCATCTTTGGGCACAGCGTGTGGTGATTGATATGGTGATCGTATGTTGGAAACAGGTCGGGCATAGAATTCCAGATGTTGGAATTGGGCTCTAAGGCTTATTTGCTTGAATAAAAGAGAATATATTCATAAATGATCGAGCTATTGTGCTCAACTGAGCTGTGGTAGCACGGGAAGGTGCGTGAGAAGTTAAACAGTGATTTCAGACTACTTCAGTGTAGTTCTCAGCACGTTCGAGGACGAACGTATGTTTAAGTGGGAGAGAATGTAATGACCCGATCGGTCGTTTTGAGCCCTAGCGCGTCGTCCAGCAGTCTGAGGCCATGAGCAGCTTCATTTCAGGTATTATGACTTGTACGCGCAGTCGGAATTGAATTTCGGGAAGTCCAGAGTTGATTTGGAAAGAGAATTCTCATTTTGGAAGCTTAAAGTTGAAAGAATGAACTAGGAATGAAATTTTGAGTAAACGACCTCGGAATCAGGATCTGAAGGTTCCAGCAGGTTCGTATGATGATTTCGAACTTGGGCGTATGCCCGGTTCGGGTTTTGGGATAATCCGGGAGCGTTTTGGCGCCTATTGTGGAAGTTAGCATATTGGAAGAAATTTTTTAAGTTTGGCTTGAAGTGCATTTCAGTGTTATCGATGTCCTTTAGGGATTCCGAGTATGGGAATAGCTCCGTATGGTGATTCTGGAGTTGGGAGCGCGATCGGAAGTGAATTCGGAGGTCCGTAGGTCGTTTTGGAGCCATTTGGCTAAAGATAGAAATATGAAGGTTTTTGAGAGGTTTGACCGGAAGTGGACTTTTTGATATCGGGGTCGGAATCCGATTCCGAAAGCTGGAGTAGGTCCGTAACGACAAATATGACTTGTGTGCAAAATTTGAGGTCAATCAGACGTGATTTGATAGGTTTGAGCATCGAAAGTAGAAGTTGGGAGTTCTAAAGTTCATAAAGCTTGGATTGGGGGTTGATTCATGATTTTAGCATTGTTTGACGTGGTTTGAGGCCTCGAGCAAGAAAATAATGTGTTTTGGGATTTGTTGGTAGGTTTGGTTGAGGTCCCGGGGGCCTCTGGTGGATTCCGGATGGTTAACGGATCGAATTTGGAGTTTGAAACAGGGCTGAACTGCTGGTTGCTGTCATAACTGCACCTGCGGAAAAGGGGTCGCAGGTGCGGAGCCGCAGAAGCGGCTAGGAAAGCGCAGATGCGATTTTTGGTCAAGGGTTCGAGGACCGCAGATGCGGTCAAGGTTCCGCAGAAGCGGGACCGCATCTGCGAAGAAGAGGTCGCAGAAGCGGATGAGGCCGGCTCAGAGTGGACCGCAGATGCGGTAAGATTTTCGCAGAAGCGGGACCGCATCTGCGGAGGTCGCATCGCAGAAGCGAAGAAGGGCAGCATAGGACGGACCGCAGAAGCGGCCCTAAATCTGCAAAAGCGGAACCGCAGAAGCGGTGGGCCATCCGCAGAAGCGAAAATAGCTGGGGCAGAATGGTTGATTAAAATTGGGGTTGAGTTCATTTCTCCTCCATTTTTCATGGCTTGGGCGATTTTGGGGAGCTTCAAGAGAGGGATTTTCGTCAGCTAGTTAAGGTAAGTTACTCGTACTAAATTCCAAGTTAAGTATAAGATTATAGCATGGAATTAGACATGAGAATTTTGGGAAAATTGGGATTCTTGGAAGAAAACCTAGAAACTTGATAAATTTGATTTTTACCACGAATTTGAGCATGAAATTAGGAGTAAATTATATATTTGAGCTAGCGAAGCTATGGGTAATATTTATCTTCGAAAAATTTCGGATTCCGGGCACGTGGGCCCGAGGGCGTTTTGGTCAACTTTTCGATCGGAGTTAGGAATTGCTATGAATTAGTTTGTAATGAATATTTGAGCATATATTAATGGATTTGCGTAACCGTTGGCTAGTTTTGGAGCATGGTGCATCAATTGGAGTCCCCGGAAGGGCGTGGATTGCCGGTTATGGATCTTCGGAGCGAGGTGAGTCTCTTTTCTAACCTTGTAAGAGGGAATTGTCCCCAAAGGTAAAATAATTGGTTATGTGCTCCTATTTGCGGGGGCTACGTACGCACGAGGTGACGAGAGTCCGTGCGTAGCTACTATTATGCTATTGTCCGGGTAGTTAGGGCCCAAAAGCATGTTATACTTGGATTATTTATGAACCTATTGATAGCTTGAATTGCTTAAATCACATTGGATAAGTAAATGAATTTAAAAGGAGATTAAACATCATTTTTCCTGAATTGTTAAGAAGAGAAATTGTTTCACTTGGGTAAATATTCCCGATAAGTTCTTAATTGACCGATTGAGCATGTATCTCTATGAGTACCTGCGTCACATGCATGATTCGCGAGCAGGGTATGTGTTTATTTATGGAACGGGCCGAACGCCTCGGCAGATTAAATAGATGCATCTATGGTTCGAGCCGTTCGACCCTCGGCAGTGCACAGTTTACATTTCTGTTGGAGCGGGTCGTCGACCTCGGCATGATTTGCGCATGATATATGTTGTTGCTTGGCGAATTTTAAATGTTGATATTGCCTTTCATGGCTTGAGAAAAATTGATAAGATAATGAAAAGTAAATCTTGAAAATACCTTATTATTTGTTAAGTTTTTACCTGTTTTCTGACTTCGTGAATTAGAATTACTATATAAATCCATGATTTCCTCACATTTTTAGTATATTGTCAAATGACCTCTAGTAAGTGTCGAAGCTGACCATCTCGTCTCTACTTCTTCGAGATTAGGCGGGATACTCATTGAGTACACGTTGTTTACGTACTCATACTACACTTCTGTGCATTTTTGTTGCACATGTATATTTATTTCTAGCAGCCAACTGGGCGCAGCAGCACGGATGATTTGGGAGCTAGGTGAGTTGCTTTATTCCAGGCGGCCCGCAGCTAGTGTAGCCCTCTTCAGTACACTGTATTTATTTCTTGTCCATTGTATTCCGGACGGTTGCTTTATTTTATTTTCTTGACAGTAGATGCTCATGCACTTGTGACACCGGGTTCTGGGATGGTTTGAAATATTTTGTATGAATTGCTTATTATTTGATTTTAATTGAAGCAGTTATCTTTTCTATTTATGAAAAATTGAAGGAAAATTTTAGTTTTCAAGATTGTTAAAAACGAGAATTTGATTAAGTAATTTGGTTGGCTTGCCTGATACCAGTGTCCGGCGCCATCACGGCCCTTAGTGAATTTTGGGTCGTGACAGGTAAGGCGAACAACATTTCATTAAGGGCCTTTGTGCTTTTAATATAGTATAGATAATAGTAGTAATAAAATAAGATATGCGCATTTACTATTTTGAGTCACCGTTGAAGTATTATCAACTTGCTTTGATACTTGAGAAATTTATGCGATATGCCCATTGTTCACTAGAAACACCAATTAACTCCATGTATATTTATAATATCTATTTTATCCTATATACCACTTTATGAATGTTTATCTAATTTTTAAATTGTTAATATAATTATATGCCATTAAACAATTTTCATCTTTTAAGGGGCCATGTTATCTCTCATAAATTTTCTCAACTTTAAAATGGATGGAGAAGGATTTTGATTAGATTTGCTTCATATAGATAATTTTCTTTAAATTAGGGGGCGTGTCTTTAAGTAGTAATTGTCCTTTAACTAAATATATATGCAGGGTAATACAATCTCCAAACCAAAATAAAATATTATTTAGACCAACATACTACAATATTCTAATTAAAAATACTATATTCAAATTAAACATATCACAATATTCTAACTTAGAATATAACATTCAAACCAAGCATACCATAATTTTCTAATAGAATACAATATTCAAACCAAACATACCACAATATTCTAATATGGAATACAATATCCAAACCAAACATATGAGATTACAACATTCTAATCCATAATATTCTAATAAAGAATACAATATTCAAACCAAATATACCACAGTATTCAAATTTGGAATGTAGGTTAAATAAATATATCATAATATTTTAATTTAGAATACAATATTCAAACCAAACATACTTTTGTTTTTATTAAAGTATCATTGTATATATTTTATTTTGCTCAGAATACTAACATACTTTAATAGTATATAATGACTAGTTTATTGTATGCATCTTTATTGTATAGAAGAAAATAAGGACAATGACCCATAATAAAAAAAAATTGTTTAATGGATTATCCTTTTGTTTTCTTTAGTTTTGTCCAAGTTTAAAACGGATGGAATGGGATTTTGATTGGGTTTGCTTCGTATAGACAATTTTCTTTAATTTAGGAGGCAAGTTTATTAGGTAGTTATTGTGCTTTGACTAAACAGACATGCAAGGTAATTAATTGATGTATATTATATATAACTTCATAATTGAGGCATATTGTGTTAAGGAATCTTTGAAGGGGTATACCGTATAAAGTTCCCGATACTTGGGGTGTGTTTGGTATGAATGGGGTTACATAGTTATGGTTCTTTTCCATCAACATTTAGTTGAATTCAAGACAAGTTATTGAAAACATTTTTTGGAAAATATTTTTCAATTTTTCCATGTTTGGTTGGCTTAAATGCTTTGAAAAATATTTTTCTCATGAACTCATTTTCCTCCAAATGGAGGAAAATGAGGGGCATTTGCATCTATACCCGCTTTTTGTGTCACATTTTAACTTGTGCCCGCTTTGCAAAAAAAATTGAAACGTACCCGCTTTTTCGCATAACTTCAGCACACGGGGCTGAAGTAGCAAAGGCAATCACGCAAAACTTCAGCATTCTAGTATCCGGGCCTGAAGTTCAGCTCTAGAGCTGAAGTTTTTGTGTTGTAACTGGGAAACTTCAGCTCTAGAGCTGAAATTTTTGTGTTGTAATTGGAAACTTCAGCTCTAGAGCTGAAGTTTTTGTGTTGTAACTGGGAAACTTTAGCTCTAGAGCTGAAGTTTTTGTGTTGTAACTGGAAAACTTCAGCTCTAGAGCTGAAGTTCTTGTCTTTGTAACCCCTTAAGATGCACCATCCGATGTATTCAAACTTGAAAACCAACAATCATTTTCGTGTAGAATTTTTGATCTCATGGTTGTTCTGCATTTACTTTGTTAGACTATTGAAATAGATGCAGATGAGATGTTTAGCGTTAATAGGAATTCATTACAACTTGAATTACGACATTTTTGCAAAATCTGTATAAATGTCTGCATTATTCCTTTGTTCTACTCAGCTATACAAACAATTGGAAGGAAAAAAAAAGGTGCGAATCCACTGGCATGTATCATATATTATGCACTATATTTATCCCTGTCGGAGAGTAATATAATAGGCAGGCTAGCTCTAAGGTCGATTTTGTTTGTAATATTTATAGTCCGCAGCTCTGTAGAAGAAGAAAAAAGAAAATGAAGGAGGAGAAGGGGGAGGAGAAAGGGAGCTGAAGTTGTTTAAAAAGTGGGTACAAGTTAAAAGTTTTTAAAAAAATGGGTATAGGTTAAATGGGGGCGACCAAATAGGGCGCCCCGTGCAATTTAATAGGAAAATAATTTTCCGGTCAAGAGAAGGAAAAATATTTTCCAAAACTCTTCTTCAACCTTCCCAACCCTATTCTCACCCCCACCAACTCCCCCCCACCCCACCTTCTACCCACCCAACCCCCACCCCACCTTAAATAGAAATATTATTAAGAATACTTTCTTTTCATGTTGTAGATATAGTACTTTCTTTTTCATTTCAACAAAATGAATTTTTTTTTTCATGATGTAAAAAAAGTATTTTCTTTCATTTAAACAAAAAAAAGTACTTTCTTTTCATGATATAGAAAAAATATTTTCTTTTATTCAACAAAATGAGTACTTTTTTCATGATGTAGACCGAGTACTTTCTTTTCCAACCAAAAAAAAGAGTATTTTTTTTAGTTATGGAGCACAAATTATAATGTTATTTTTGCTTGAAAAAGTTAAGTAACACATTAGTCCCTTTTGGTTTGTGTGAATTTTTAAAGGATGAATTAAATTCTTGAAGAAAATAGAGTCCTAAAAGCGTTGGGTGTTTAGGATTTTGAGGGGGGAGGGGGGGGAGGGGGAGGAAGAGCACATGAAATATGGAGATTTGGAGGAAGGGGAGTGAGGAGAGTAGCGTAAGAAAATATTTTTTTAAATGATATTTTCTACTCTCTAACCAAACAGTTGAAAATATTTTTCAAAAAAGGTTTTTCACTCACCAACCAAACAAGGGAAAACAAATGATAAAATCACTAATTTTTCAAGAATTTTTTTTCTAGGAAAACATTTTTCGTGTTCCTTCGTACCAAACACACCCTTGATCTCGAAGTTTTAAATGCGCCATATAGAAGGACAATTATTTTTGGTGGGCTGCAAACATTGGAACGGTCGTGACAGAAAGGGATTTTTACATACCTATACACTATTGAAAACTTTATTACCCTTCCTACTCAATTTTCAATTTAGTTACCTCATATATACTGTCACGGCACAAAATCCATTAAAGGCTGTGATGGCGCCGGACACGCTGTCAGGCTAGACAACACTAAATAGTTAATCAAATTCTCTTTTTATAATTTTGAAATCATAAAGTCTCCTTCAATTTCACTAGTAACAGATGAACTTTAAAAAATAAATAAAAATGTTTACCATTTCATTACTGAATATCCCATCATCATCCCAGAACCCGGTGTCACAAGTGCATGAGCAATTACTATGAAATAAAATGAAATACAATAACTGCCCTGTCACGACCCTAAACCCAAACCCGGTCGTGATGGCGCCTCTCGTGAAGACAAGGCCAGCCGAGACACTTCCTTTTCACATTAAGCAATTAGAATAATAAATACTAAGTCGTTAACAGAAATAAAATCCCAAAATAAAAGTATAAGTTGCGGAATTAAAAACCAACACAGCCCGACATCGGGGTGTCACCAGTCATGAGCATCTAAAACAATACTACAAGTCTGAAAGTCTACTCCACTACTACATAACTGAATCAAAAGGGGAATAAAATAGAGGGACAATGCACTGGGCTGCGAATCGCCAAGCAGCTACCTACTAAATCTCCGAAGATCTGCTCGAAACTATCAACCCTCAGTAGCAGGACCTATAGTGACCGAATCTGCACACAGGGGTGCAGGAGTAAAGTGAGTACTCCAACTCAGTGAGTAATAACAATAAATGAAGACTGAGCGATATAAAATCACGTTAAACACAACAATAAGCTATAAGAGGCAGAACAAAATCGGTAACCACAATTAAACAGTGAAATCTCATAAAACACCTTTTAAGCAGTTAAACAATTAAAGGAAAAGCAGTTAGAAAGGTAAACACACAAGAACTGCACCTCGGGCTCAGTAACAACAACAGAATCAACCCCTCGGGCAATATCGCAGAACAATACCAGCCCCTCGGGCTATATCTCATATCACAATGGGTACCCGGGCTCACTGGGGGTGTACAGACTCCGGGAGGGGCCCCTTACGGCCCAAGCGCAATATCAAGCCATCTCGGGCATCATAAACAGGCTCTCGGCCTCATATCAATCACAAGCCACCTCGTGGCGTACAATCTCAGGCCCTCAGCCTCATATCATAATCAGTATATCACTGCTGCAGCGTGCAGCCCGACCCAAAAGTATCCTCATAATACAGGCCCTCGTCCTTACTCAGTCAGAATTTCATAAGCCCTCGGGCAATAGTAAAATATGAAGACCATCTCAAAAATATCTTTAAAAATATCATTTAAGATGTTTAAAAATGAAATAACATAGCTGAGTTTGAAACAGTAAAATATGGCATGACTGAGCACAAGTATGAAGTCAAACAGTGAGGAGAATATCAGTAAAAATCCCCTAAGGGTCCAAACAGTTGGCACGAAGCCCAAATATGGCATGTAGCCCAAAACATAATCGTATCAAACAATTAGCTATCAAATACGCAATAAAATAGTCATTCGGGATGGACTAAGTCACAATCCCCAACGGTGCACGCCCCCACGCTCGTCATCTAGCGTGTGCGTCACCTCAATATAGCCGAACGTTGTGTAATCCGGGGTTTCATACCCTCAGGACAGCATTTAAAATCATTACTCACCTCAATCCGGCCCGAAGTCTAGCTCGCAATGCCTTTGCCCCTCGAATCGGTCTACGGATGCTCCGAATCTACCAAAATCAGATCGTAATCATCAAAATATGCTAAAGGGACAAATCCCACTCAAATATAATCGAAAAACCATGCAAATCTCGAAATTACCAAAACCCGACCCCCGGGTCCACAACTCGGAATTTGATAAATTTTACGTCATTAGATTCCTCATCTCCCCACGAGTTCATACATATCAAGAGTTCCAAAATCCGATCACAAATGGTCTTTCAAATCCTCAATCAAAGGCCTAGGTTTCTAAGCCCTAGCTTCTCTAATTTTACCCTTAATTACAGCTCTAATCCGCGAATTAATACCATAAAAATGAGTTCTCATAATCCAAAACCTTACCTCAATGATGTCTCCTTGATTTCTCTCTTCAAAATCGCCCAAAGCTCCAAAATTCGTGTTTAAAAGTAGTGAAACCCTCTGAAAATCGCGAAGGAGAAAATATAAACATTCTGACCCAGGCTTTTCGCACCTGCGGTCCAGATGTCGCACCTGCGTGACCGCTTCTGCGGTCCCAATGGCCGTACCTGTGGTTTTCACTTAACGGCCCAAAACCGCATCTGCGACTGGTGCGGTCAATCAACCGCTTCTGCGGTCGCAGCCTTCCTAGGCGTCATCCGCATCTGCGACTTGTCGCCCACATCTGCGGGGTCGCACATGCGATCCTTCAACCGCAGATGCGGTTATGACAGCAACCAAAAGGCTTCAGCTCTCAAACTCAATTCCAACCCTTCCGTCAACCATCCGAAATCACCCCGAGGCCCCCGGGACCTCAACTAAAAGCACCAACAAGTCTTATACTAGCATCCAAACTTATACCAATCTTCAAAACACCTCAAACAACATCAAAACCACCAAAACACATCGAATTCAAGCCTAAGGTTCTAAAACCTTCCGCATTCCGCTTTTGATCAAAAAGCCAACCAAACCACGTCCGAATGACTTGAAATTTTGCACAAACCTCCCAAATGACTTGAAATTTTGCACAAACCTCCCAAATGACATAAGGGAGCTACTGCAACTTCCGGAATTCCATTTCGGCCCCTATATCAAAATCTCACCTATCCACCGGAAAACGCCAAAAACTCAATTTCGCCAATTCAAGGATAAATCTACTCCGGACCTCCAAAACACATTCCGATCACACTCCTAAGTCCCAAATAATCTCCCGAAGCTATCCGAACCATCGAAACTCACATCCGAGCCCTCTAACACATAAGTCAACATCCGGTTGAGTTTTTCAACTTAAGCTTTTTTAAAAGAGACTAAGTGTCTCCAACCTTCTCAAAACCTTTCCGAACCCGAGCCAACCAACCCGATCACACATAGAACTGATAATTAAAGCAATAAGAAGCAGAAATGGGGAAAACGGAGCGGTAACTCATGAGACGACCGGCGGGGTCGTCATATCCTCCCCCTCTTAAACAAACGTTCGTCCTCGAACGAGTTAAGAAACATACCTGAAGCCTCAAATAGGTGAGGATATCTGCTCCGCATCTCCCGCTCGGTCTCCCAGGTATCCTCCTCCACGGGCCTACCTCTCCATTGCACTTTCACTGAAGCTATATCTTTTGATCTCAACTTTCGAACCTGACGCTTCCAAATAGCTGCTGGCTCCACATCATAAGTTATATCACCCTCCAACTGAACCGTACTGAAATCCAGAACATGAGACGGATCCCCATATACTTCCGGAGCATAGAAACATGAAACATCGGGTGCACACTCGACAAGATGGGTGGCAAGGCAAGCTCATAAGCCACCTCCCCAATCTTCTGAAGTACCTCAAAAGGCCCAATGAACCGTGGACTCAATTTACCCTTCTTTCCAAATCTCGTAACACCCTTCATGGGTGAAACCTTCAACAGAACCTTCTCATCAACCATGTAGGACACATCACGAACCTTCCTGTCCGCACAGCTCTTTTGCCTCAATTGCGCTGTACGAAGCCTCTCCTGAATCACCTTCACCTTGTCTAAAGCATCCTGTACCAAATCTGTACCCAATAGCCTAACCTCGCTCGGCTCAAACCAACCAACTGGAGATCTACACCGCCTCCCATACAAAGCCTTATATGGAGCCATCTGAATACTCGACTGGTAGTTGTTGTTATAAGCAAACTCTACGAGCGGTAGAAATTGATCCCATGACCCTCTGAAATCAATGACACAAGCGCGTAACATTTCCTCCAATATCTGAATAGTGCGCTCCGACTGCCTGTTCTTCTGAGGGTGAAAAGCGATGCTCAATCCAACTTGAGTGCCCAACTCTCGCTGTATAGACCTCCAAAACTGCGAAGTAAACTGAGTGCCCCGATCTGAAATGATGGAAACTGGGACACCATGCAAACGAACAATCTCCCGGATATATATCTCTGCCAACCGCTCTGAAGAGTAAGTAGTACAGATAGGGATGAAGTGCGCGGACTTGGTCAGCCGATCCAAAATCACCCAAATAGCATTGAACTTCTTCAAAGTCCGTGGGAGCCCAACTACAAAGTCCATGGTAATCCGCTCCCAATTCCACTCTAGGATATCCATCCGCTGAAGCAAGCCACCCGGTCTCTGATGCTCATATTTCACCTGCTGACAATTGAGACACCGAGTTACAAATACCACAATGTCTTTCCTTCTCCACCAATAATGTTGTCTCAGATCCTGATACATCTTCGAGGCACCCGGATGAATGTACCGCGAGCTATGGGCCTCCTCCAGAATCAACTCCCGAAGTCCATCCACGTTGGGCACACAAATCCGGCCCTGCATCCCCAACACCCCATCATCGCCGATAGTCACATCCCTAGCATCATCATACTGAACTCTGTCCTTAAGGACAAGCAAATGAGGATCATCATATTGGCGCTCTCTGATGCGCTCATATAAGGAAGACCGAGAAATCACACAAGCCAATACCCTATTGGGCTCCGAAATATCCAACCTCACGAACCGATTGGCCAAAGCCTGAACATCAACTGCAAGAGGTCTCTCCCCAACTAGAATATACGCCAAACTCCCCATACTCACCGCCTTTCGGCTCAAAGCATCGGCCACCATATTGTCTTTCCCCGGGTGATACAAGATAGCATAATCCTTAAGCAACTCCAACCACCTCCGCTGCCTCAAGTTGAGATCCTTCTGCTTGAACAAGTGCTGGAGGCTACGATGATCAGTATACACCTCACAAGACACACCATACAAATAATGCCTCCAAATCTTTAACGCGTGAACAATGGCAGCCAACTCCAAATCATGAACGGGGTAGTTCTTCTCGTGAGGCTTCAACTGACGAGAAGCATAAGCAATAACTCTACCCTCCTGCATCAGAACATACCCAATACCAACTCTCGAAGCATCACAATACACGGTATAAGAACCCGAAGCTGATGGCAAAACCAACACTGGAGCTGTGGTCAAGGCAGTCTTGAGCTTCTGAAAGCTCTCCTCACACTCATCAGACCACTGAAATGAAACACCCTTCTGAGTCAACTTGGTCAAGGGCGATGCAATAAACAAAAATCCCTGAACAAACCGGCGATAATAACCCGCCAAACCAAGAAATCTGCAAATCTCTGTAGCTGAGGACGGTCTGGGCCAACTCTGAACCGCCTCTATCTTCTTCGGGTCCACCTGAGCTGGACACCACGTGCCCCAAGAAAGCCACTGAACTGAGCCAAAACTCACATTTGGAGAACTTTGCATAAAGCTTCTCCTCTCTCAATCTCTACAACACCACTCTCAAATGCTCTGCGTGCTCCTCCTGACTACACGAGTACACCAGAATATCATCAATGAAAACTATGACAAATGAGTCGAGATACGGCCGAAACACACTGTTCATCAAATGCATGAATGCTGCTGGGGCATTGGTTAGCCCGAAAGACATCACCAAGAACTCATAATGACCATATCGGGTTCTGAAAGCTGTCTTAAGTATATCTGAGTCCCTGATCTTCAACTGGTGATACTCCGAACGGAGATCAATCTTGGAGAACACTCTCACTCCCTGAAGCTGGTCGAACAAATCATCGATACGAGGCAAAGGATACTTGTTCTTAATTGTTACCTTGTTCAACTGCATGTAATCAATGCACATTCTCATCGTGCCATCCTTCTTCTTCACAAAAAGAACCGGTGCACCCCACAGCAACACACTGGGACGAATAAACCCCTTGTCAAGGAGCTCCTGAAGCTGCTCCTTTAGCTCCTTCAACTCCGCTGGTGCCATACGATATGGTGGAACAAAACTGGGCTGAGTGCTCGGTGCCAGGTCAATACCAAAATCAATATCCCTGTCCGGTGGCATGCCCGGCGTGTCTGCAGGAAATACATCAGCAAAATCCCTCACAATTGGAACAGAATCAATACTAGGAGTCTCTGCACCGACATCCCTCACAAAGGCTAGATATGAAAGACAACCTTTCCCAACCATGCGATGGGCCTTCAAGAAAGAAATCACCCTGCTGGGTACATAATCGGTCGAACCTCGCCACTCAATCCATGGCATACCAAGCATAGCCAAAGTCACTGTCTTGGCATGACAGTCCACAATAGCCCGGCACAGAGATAACATCGAAGTCCACCATACATAACAACAACAGATCCACTCGGGTCTCCAGACCCCCAATAGTCACAACACACGATCGGTACACACGATCTACCACAACTGTATTGCCCATCGGCGTAGAGACATGAACAGAAGAAACAAGGGACTCGCAGGGCATATCCAGATAATGGGCAAAATAAGACAACTCAATCTCACGAGCAATATCCACAACCTCCTCAAATGTAGAACCTGACACTCTCTCCCTAGTCATGAGAACCTGAAGCTGGTAGGTGAGGCCATCAACAAACCTCCTGATCCTAGCAACCAGCCAAATAGCATGTCGAGCTAACTTTGAGAACCTCATCTCGTACTGAGTAACAGTCATATCCCCCTATCTCAATTGCTCGAGCTGTCTACGCAGCTCTTCCCTACGGTACTGTGGAACATACTTCTCCAAAAATAGAGCGGAGAACTGCTGCCAAGTCAGAGGTGCCGAACCAACAGGCCTACGCCTCTCATATGCCTCCCACCAAGTGAAGGCAGCTCCGGTAAACTGAAAGGTCGTGAATGCAACCCCGCTGGTCTCCAGAATACCCGCGGTGCGAAGAATCCTCTGACATCTGTCTAAGAAGCCCTGGGCATCCTCGCCCTCAGCACCACTGAAAGTAGGAGGCTGGAGTCTGCCAGACCTCTCCAATCTACGATGCTCGTCCTCTATCATAACTGGAGCTACGTAACCCTGAGCAGCTGCCACCGGCTAGGCTAGTGGTGCCTCCGGTGTCTGCACTCCCTGAACCACCTGATCGGGTGTGCGAGCGGCGGGAGTCTGAGAGCCACCCCCTGCCTGAGAAGTGGTTGCGGCAGTAGAGACCGCGACCGCCTGAGCAAGACTCGTACATACTATCAAAATCTGGGCCAAAGTCTCCTGAAGACCCGGAATCACAATGGGCACAGCTGGTGCCTGAGATGGTGTTGCTGGAGTGTCCACAACCGGGACCTGCTCCTGAACTGGGGCGGCTGGTGGATCAGCAAGTGCTGCCCCAGCTGCCGTGTGGGCTGCACCTCTACCCCTACAACGGCCTCGACCACGTCCTCGGCCTCTAGTGGCTCCAGCTGGTGGTACTGGTGGTCATCCATCCTGACTGGTAGCGCGTGTCCTCACCATCTGTGAGAGAATAGAATAACAGAAGTTTTGTTCTCAGATCAACAAATTCGCACGACAAGAATTTCAAGAATATGGAATTTTCCTAAAGGTTCTACAGCCTCTCGAGGATAAATACAGACGTCTCCGTATCGATCCACGAGAATCTACTAAACCTGCTCATGACTCGTGAGACCTATGTAACCTAGGCTCTGATACCAACTTGTCACGACCTTAAACCCAAACCCAATCGTGATGGCGCCTCTCGTGAAGACAGGGCCAGCCGACACACTTCCAATTCACTTTATGCAATTAGAATAATAAATACTAAGTCTTTAACAGAAATAAAATCCCAAAATAACAGTATAAGTTGCGGAATTAAAAACCAACACAGCCCGACATCGGGGTGTCACCAGTCATGAGTATCTAAAACAATACTACAAGTCTGAAAGTCTACTCCACTACTACATAACTGAATCAAAAAGGGAATAAAATAGAGGGAGAATGCTCCGGGCTGCGAATCGCTAAGCAGCTACCTAGTAAATCTCCGAAGATCTACTCGAAACTATCAACCCTCAGTAGCAGGACCTGTATCGCCCGAATCTGCACACAGGGGTGCAGGGACTAAAGTGAGTACTCAACCTCAGTGAGTAATAACAATAAATGAAGACTGAGCGATATAAAATCACGTTAAACACAACTATAAGCTATAAGAGGAAGAATAAAATCGGTAGATACAATTAAACAGTGAAATCTCATAAAACACCTTTTAAGCAGTTAAAAAATTAAAGGAAAAGCAGCTAGAAAGGTAAACACACAAGAACTGCCCCCCGAGCTCAATAACAACAACAGAATCAGCCCCTCGGGCAATATCGCAGAACAATACCAGCCCCTCGGGCTATATCTCATATCACAATGGGTACCCGGGCTCACTGGGGGTGTACAGACTCCGAGAGGGGCCCCTTACGGCCCAAGCGCAATATCAAGCCATCTCGGGCATCATAAACAGGCTCTCGGCCTCATATCAATCACAAGCCACCTCGTGGCGTACAATCTCAGGCCCTCGGCCTTATTATCATAACCAGTATATCACTGCTGCGGCGTGCAGCCCGACCCAAAAGTATCCTCACAATACAGGCCTCGGCCTTACTCAGTCAGAATCTCATAAGCCCCTCGGACAACAATAAAATATGAAGCTCGGCTCAAAAATATCTTTAAAAATATCATTTAAGGTGTTTAAAAATGAAATAACATAGCTGAGTTTGAAACAGTAAAATATGGCATGACTGAGCACAAGTATGAAGTCAAACAGTGAGGAAAGTATCAGTAAAAATCCCCTAAGAGGCCAAACAGTTGGCACGAAGCCCAAATATGGTATGTAGCCCAAAACATAATAGTATCAAACAATTAGCTATCAAATACGCAATAAAATAGTCATTCGGGATGGACTAGGTCACAATCCCCAACGGTGCACGCTCCCACGCTCGTCATCTAGCATTTACGTCACCTCAATATAGCCGAACGTTGTGTAATCCGAGGTTTCATACCCTCAGGACAGCATTTAAAATCATTACTCACCTCAATCCGGTCCGAAGTCTAGCTCGCAATGCCTTTGCCCCTCGAATCGGTCTCCGGATGCTCCGAATCTACCAAAATCAGAACGTAATCATCAAAATATGCTAAAGGGACAAAGCCCACTCGAATATAATCGAAAAACCATGCAAATCCCGAAATTACCAAAACCCGATCCCCACGTCTTGGAATTCGATAAATTTTACGTTATTAGATTCCTTATCTCCCCACGAGTTCATACATATCAAAAGTTCCAAAATCCGACCACAAATGGTCTTTCAAATCCTCAATCAAAGGCCTAGGTTTCTAAGCCCTAGCTTCTCTAATTTTACCCTTAATTACAGCTCTTATCCGCGAAATAATACCATAAAAATGAGTTTTCATAATCCAAAACCTTACCTCAATGATGTCTCCTTGATTTCTCTCTTCAAAATCGCCTAAAGCTCCAAAATTCGTGTTTAAAAGTAGCGAAACCCTCTGAAAATCGCGAAGGAGAAAATATAAACATTCTGACCCAGGCTTTTGCGGTCCAGATGTCGCACCTGCGTGACCGCTTCTGCGGTCCCAATGGCCGCCCCTGCGGTTTTCACTTAACGGCCCAAAACCGCATCTGTGACGTCCGCTCCGCACCTGCACCATCGCAGGTGCGGTCAATCAACCGCTTCTGCGGTCGCAACCTTCCTAGGCCTCATCCGCATCTGCGACTTGTCGCCCGCATCTGCGGGGTCGCACCTGTGATCCTTCAACCGCAGATGCGGTTATGACAGCAACCAAAAGGCTTCAGATCTCAAACTCAATTCCAAACCTTCCGTCAACCATCCGAAATCACCCCGAGGCCCCGGGACCTCAACTAAAAGCACCAACAAGTCTTATACTACCATTCAAACTTATACCAATCTACAGAACACCTCAAACAACATCAAAACCACCAAAACACATCGAATTCAAGCCTAAGGTTCTAAAATCTTCCGCATTCCGCTTTTGATCAAAAAGCCAACCAAACCACGTCCGAATGACTTGAAATTTTGCACAAACATCCCAAATAACATAACGGAGCTACTGCAACTTCCGGAATTCCATTCCGACCCCTATATCAAAATCTCATTTATCCACCGGAAAACGCCAAAAACTCAATTTCGCCAATTCAAGCCTAAATCTACTCTGGACCTCCAAAACACATTCCGATCACACTCCTAAGTCCCAAATCATCTCCCGAAGCTATCCGAACCATCAAAACTCACATCCGAGCCCTCTAACACATAAGTCAACATCCGGTTGACTTTTTCAACTTAAGCTTTTTTAAAAGAGACTAAGTGTCTCCAACCTTCTCAAAACCTTTCCTAACCCGAGCCAACCAACCCGATCACACATAGAACAGATAATTAGAGCAATAAGAAGCAGAAATGGGGAAAACGGAGCGGTAACTCATGAGACGACCGGTCGGGTCATCACATGCCTGGAATACAAATTGGACAGAAAAGAAAATACAATTACTCTGAAGGAGACTCTGCTAGCTGCGGATCATCTCATAAGATGCAACTCACCTAAGTCTCCGTATCAACCATGTTGTCGTGCCCACGAGGCCACTAGACATGCATGTGTCTGTATAATAAAATGTACAACAAGCGTAGTATGAGTATGAAAACAACGCGTACCCAGTAAATATCCAGTCTAACCTCGAAGATGTAGTGACGAGGGGTCAACTTCGACACTTACTAGTGGTCCAATAATATTAGGTGCAATAAGGAAGTGAATAAATATGAAACAGAGTAATTATATGAAACAAACAAGTATAAAATACGTGGTACAATTCCTCTCTTTACAATTTACTCAAGCTCTCAACTAGCAAGTTCCCTTCGTAACCGGAGCATATATATAGATACAGTGAATTTCATCAAAAAGGTTGTCATAATTCAAATCAAGGAAAAACCCTCAGATACACTGGATTCTAGCTAGATATTACGCACGATTCCATGAGGATAATACATATATATAGGAAATATCGAGGTGCACGACCCGATCCAGCATAAAAGTAAAATATGCACTGCCGAGGATCGAACGGCGTGACCCGTAGATGCATCTATTAACTTGCCAAGGCGATCAGCCCGATCCCTGAGAGTAGTAGAATGAGTCACTCATATTTGCGACGCGGTCAAATATAAGTTTAAGGAATTTCCCCGCCCGCGAATCATACTTGAGACGCGGTCAAATATAAGTATAAGGAATTACCCCGCTCGCGGATCACGTGCGACGCGGTTACACATAGATTTCTTAAGTTATTAAAGTATTCCTCAATTCTTTTTAAATTATGAATTTCAAATGAAAACTTTTAAGTTCCCAACTTTTCCTCAATTTCGACTCCTTTCAAAAATATTTAATAAGCTAACTCAATCTCACTTCTTCTCAAGACAAACAATAAACATAAATCAACAACAATATCAACAAGGCATGATGTAAGCCTATAACTACCCGGACATAGGCATAGCTAGTAACTACGTACAGACTCTCGTCATCTCGTGCGTACGTATCCCCCAAAAATAGAAGCACATAGTAATTTAGTTCACCTATGGGGTTAATTCCCTCTTACAAGGTTAGAAAGGAAACTTACCTTGCTCCGAAGTTCGATAACCGGCTCCCAAGCCCTTCTGACGACTCAAACCGATGCCCAACGCTCCAAAACTAGTCAATAAATATGCAAACCCATTAATATATACTCAAATACCCATTATAATCCTATTTACAACAATTTCCAACTCCGCTTGAAAAGTCGATAAAATCATCCTCGGGCCCACGTGCCCGAATTCCGAAAATTTTCAAAGATATACTTTACCCATAACACCACGAACTCAAATATATAATTTATTCCAAGTTCCATGTCCAATTTCTTGGTGAAAATCCAAAAACATAAATTTCTAGGTTTTTCTTCAGAACCCCAAATTTTCACTAATTTCCCATGATTTTCCATGTTAAAATCTAGATATAATCCAAGTAATTAACTTTCAATAGGTGGGAATCACTTACCTTGACATAGATGATAAAGATGGAGCTCCAAAGTCGCTCCTTGGTCGTCTCCCATGGAGGAAATGAGATGAAATGATCCAAACCCGTTTTTGCAAACTTATACACTGCCAAGAAACCCTTCTTCGCATTCGCGGGCCTCCCATCGCATTCGCGATGAACAAAATTCTCGTAAGCCATACCCAAACTCTTCTCATACAACCTCTAGCATAATGGTCATAACACTTTTTACTAAACTCCAAATGACAAATGGTTTAACTTATTGAAAACTAGACACCAAGATCTACAATTTCATGTTTTGGTCATCTCCTAATTCCTTATAGATTTCGATATATAAGCCGCCAAAGTCAGCCCTGTGCAATACAAAGTTCTTCTTCATCTTCCTGGATAGCCTGTAGTGTACCAGCCATTACTTTTTGTACACAAATCCAAATGCTAAATGGTTTACTTTTCTGAAAACTAGACACAAAGGGCTACAACTTTAATTTTTGGACCATCTCCAAATTCCTAGATTGCGAGATATGAGCCTCCGAATACAGACCTGTGCAACAGAGATTTCATTCTTCGCGAATGCAAGGATCTCTTTGCGAACGCGAGGATCTCTTTGCGAACGCAAAGAACAATCCCTGAAGCCAAATCCTTCTTCGCGAACGCGAGAAGATCCTCACGAACGCGAAGAACAACGCCAGACACTAGCATCAGCTATTGCAAAACAGCCCGAAATGATCTAAAAACACCCCGAAACACACCCGAGGCCCCCGGGGCCCCGTCCAATCACACAAACCAGTCTCATAACATAACACGGACCTGCTCGAGGCCTCAAATCACATCAAACAACATCAAAATCATGAATCGCACCCCAATTCAAGCTTAATGAACTTTAGAACTTCAAACTTCTACATTCTATGTCAAAACCTATCAAATCATGTCCAATGAACTTTAGAACTTCAAACTTCTACATTCTATGTCAAAACCTATCAAATCATGTCCGATTGACCTCAAATTTTTCATACAAGTCAAATTAGACATTACGGACCTACTCCCATTTCCGGAATTGGAATCCGACCCCGATATCAAAAAGTCCACTTCCGCTCAAACTTCTCAAAAACCTTCAAATTTCTAACTTTCGCCAAATGACCTGTGGACCTCCGAATCCACTTCCAGACGCGCTCCCAATACCTGAATCACCATACGGAGCTATTCCTAGAGTCAAAATCCCAAACGAATATCGATAACATTGAAATGCAATGCAACCCAAATTTATGAAATTCTTCCAAAATGCCAACTTCCACATTAGGCACCGAAACGCTCACGGGTCATCCAAAACCAGATCCGGAGATACGCCCAAGTCCAAAATCATCATACGAACCTGTTGGAACCTTTATATCTCGATTCTGAGGTCGTTTACTCAAAAATCAAACCTTAGTCAATTCTTTTAACTTTTTTTAGCAAATATACCACTAGGCAGGCTGCCTAGTGGCTAATATATAAATAAAATCCCAAATGGGTCCAAAGCTTACAAGATTTCCAAGCCAAAATGGAAGTTGCACGAAGTTACTAGCTACTAAAAAGATAGAGAAGCTAAAGTATAATGTACTAGCTATTATAACATTATTCGTTGAACGCTTCCTTCTCCTGTCAGTGTATGTGAATCCAATTTCCAGTGGCAAATACCAAGCAGCACCTATCAAGCTCTCACCAGGCGCCAGTGTATCCAGTCCATAGGCTAGAATGAATTCCAAGCATCTCCACCACAGAATTGAAGCCAGCATAGTCTTCCAATCATTAGTGTTGCTACAATATGATTTCCATATGCAGTGTACTGATTGTGTCCAAGTATAAATCATGTGGTTGATCCTCAATATTATCATGTAAAAAGCATGGCTACACCTGTCTTGAGGCTGGCTTTAGGCAGGCTTTTCAAGGCAAAAGCCAGGCTGGGGCTGGCTTTAAATAGGCTTTTCAAGGCAAAAGCCAGGCTGGGCTAGCTTTAACCAGGCTTTTCAAGGCAAAAGCCAGGCTGGGGCTGGCTTTAAGTAGGCTTTTCAAGGCAAAGCCAGACTGGGGCTGGCTTTAAGCTGTCTTTCAAGGCAAAAGCCAAGCTTTTCCTTAACATTTGAACATATCAGAAGTAAAATAAATTGCACCATCCAATACCTGATTATCACATTAGTCTTGTACACTATCAAAGCACCCCTAGAATGAGCATGTGACCATGCTAATACCACTGGAAAGTACCTTAATAGCATACAGAACGAGACATAAAAACAACAAGCAGGTACGTGCAGATTCCAATCCTGTGAAGCCATCAGTCTGGGGCTCTTCTTTCTGCTATTCTAACCCTAAGGTTAGGAGTTTGTGACTTGTCTAAGTTAATCAACCTCTTCCCTGCACTAGGCAATTCGGAGAATGAGTGAAACTCAGTTGTACCTGCAAAAGAGAAAACAATGTTAGCTATAAAATCCGCCACTGTGTTGCCTTCTCTGAGCACATGTTGAAAGATCACATTGAAGTGGCCCTTCATCTCTCTAATTTTCTTCACATCATTTGCAATTACCCAAGGAGGATCCCATTCCCTTTCTATCACTTTCTTCATCACTAATGAATCAGTCTCCAATATGAGAGGGTGAAGATCATGCTCCACACAGTATTCCAATCCTTGAAGAATAGCCTTAGCTTCAACCACCACATTAGTTGTCACTTCCAGGTCTAGTGCCCTTGCATACACCACATCATCTTCATCATTCCTCATACAAAAGCCTAATGAGCTAGGACCAGGATTTCCTTTTGAGGCTCCATCAATATTGCATTTGTACCAACCATGAAAAGAAAGCTGCCATGTTACTCTTGTAGTGATCAATATAGGTTTATATCCTTCAAAATATTGAATTATGTCTGGCCATAACAATGGAATATTAGGCATCCAAGCATACCTCACCCTTGCCAGTTGATGCAATGTCCTATTGATCTCATGAATCACCCTATTTGTCGACACTGAACCCCCATGTTTACCTGCATTTCTTCTCTTCCAGAGTTCCCAAGTGATGATAGTCGGTACTGCTTGAAACAATGGCTTTAGCTTTGGACAACATTGAGCATACCACCAATGCCTTATAACCTGCTTCAATTGAATCAATGTCACAGTAATTCCAGCAGCCCCCATGAATAATTTCCATACTTTAAAGGCAGTAGGACTTGTGATAAATATATGCTCAATAGATTCCTCTTGGGGCTGCTAACAACACCAACACCTAGACATCACCATCTGCCCTTGCCTCCTCCGTATGTCATCAGTGGCTATTTTCTTCCTCCACAATCTCCACAAGAAGAAGGATATCTTAAATGGTAAGCCTTTAATCCACATTAACTTGAATTCCTGATCAGGATCAGCTCTATGCCTTAATATTTGCCAAGCACTGCTAATACTGAACTTGCCTGAAGGAGTTGGCATCCAGTATGGCCTATCCCAGTATACCTCACTACCTTCATAATGTAAATTTAGTCTTATATGTTCTGTAATTTCCTCATTGAAGGTTTGATCTAGCAGCTGATCATCCCATGTTTCACCTTGCCGTAATTCTGCCACATCCTGAAGATCTTCATTGATTGGAAAGTCTTCAGGTATTACATGAAAAAGCGCACCCAATCCAGTCCAATTTTCGTGCCAAATATTAGTTGTTCCACTCTTCAATTCCCATAGAATCTCATGTTCTACTTCTTCCCTAGCATTCAGCATTTTTCTCCAAACAGTAGACCCCTTCTAAACTGCACTGCCGTTGCTATCTCCTTCTTGCAATACTTATTCCACATGAAATTAGACCATAAAGATTTTGTGGTCCTAAACCTCCACCATAGTTTAGCAAACAATGCCTCGACACATCATGTAAGGACCTAAAACCTAGCCCCCCTTCCTCTTTAGGAAGGCAAAGATTTTGCCATGAGGCCCAATGTCTGCTTCTCCCTTCTTCCTTTGTGCTCCAAAAGAATCTAGCAAAAATCTTATGAAGATACTCCAGGACATTTTTTGGTGGATGCAGGAGTGATAACATGTGGACTGGCATACTTTGCAACACACTAGTAATGAGTGTTGCCTTTCCTCCAAATGACAACAGCTTTCCTTTCAATGAATGCAATTTAGCCTTTACTTTCTTGATAAGATCTTCACAATATTCGTTCCTCTTTCTAGTGTAGAAAACAGGACATCCTAGATATGTGAAGGGGAATTTACCTTTTGCAAATCCTGTAATAGCTCCAACCGCCTGACACAATCCATTAGAAATCCTTGAATACATGTAGTATGAACTCTTATCTTTGTTGATCATCTGGCCTGATATCTTCTCATAGTTACCCAACACTTCCATAATCTTACTCAAGGATGGAGGATGAGCAGAAACAAAGATTATAGTATCATCAGCATATGCCAAGTGGTTTAAAGGATCAGACCACTTAGGCATTCCAAATCCCACAAATGACCTGTCTTCAAATAGTTTATCAAAGACCTGGAAAGTACCTCAGCTGACAGAATGAACAATGCCGGTGATAGAGGATCCCCTTGCTTCACACCCCTTGTAGACTTAAAGAAACCTGAGGACTGCCCATTCACCAATATTGAATACCAGTTATTTGACATCAAGTTCCACACCATGTTGATGAAGTGCTCAGAAAATCCCATCTTCCTTCGTACATGCAATAAGTACTTCCATGAAACCCTATCATAAGCCTTAGCCATATCAAGCTTGATCACCACATTAGCTGGCTTTCCCCTTAACCTTATGTCAGTAACAATTTCTTGAGTCAATAAGATGTTCTCAAATATACTCCTACCCTTCACAAATCCAGATTGATTAGGAGATATTAGAGAAGGTAGAAAAGTTTCCAATCTATTATGTAACACTCTAGACAAGACCTTGTTAATGAAGTTGCTCAAGCTAATAGGTCTTAAGTCAGAAAAGGTCTCAACTCTAGGTTTCTTAGGCAGCAACACTAGATTGGTGTGAGTGATGGATTTAGGAAGTGCAGCTCCTCCATAGAAGTGTAGCACCATGTTGTGTATATCAACACCAATAACATCCCATCATGTTTGATAAAATAGGCTAGTGAATCCATCTGGACCACTATCACTCTCCCCACTAAGCTCAAAAACTGTTGTCCTTACCTCTTCAATTGTTGGCAATCTGCTAAGTTCCAAATTCTGTTCCATAGTGACCATCGAAGGTACATTATTGAGCAAGAAAAGTCAGATGCATCACCTTCATTTGTGAACTGTTCTTGATAAAAGTCCACTGCAGCTGTAGCCAATTGCTCTTTGAGTCATTTTCTTTTTCCTCGGGGGAACTAGAGAGACGTAACGTCACTCTTTCTTGGTCATGATATTCATTTTTCTCCTTCTCTTTTACTCCATGCCTTTCATCCATGTTTTTTCTTTGAATCCATTCAACTTTTCACTTTATTCACTTTTTTTTTTGCATTTTTCTTTTGTTCTTTCTTTCTTTTCTTTGCCTTCCCTTTTATTCATTTATTTCCTCTTCTTTTTTAGCTTTATATCACTTTCAAACTCCTCGTCTCTCCCCCAAACTTATGCTTTAGCCAATTATTTGTCAAAAACGCTATGGAAAGATTGGGTGCCAAGAGAGGGTTATTACAAAACAGATAAAGGCTTGTAACGTGGTTATTGTATGAAAAAGGGATTTGGTTCAAATGGATTGACTAGAGATATCACATTGGTAGGATATGGACGATTTCAAAGTGGATCAAGGAGATCCTACAATAATTTCTCAAGCCAAGCTACACTTAGAATTTCGCTTAGAAAAAATTTGGGGCATGTTCTAGACTATAAGCATGGGTACTTGGACTTGCAACTAAATATATCACCTCTCACGCTGCTGGATTGCTAAAGAGAATGGAGTCGAGGGCCCACAACAACCCTAGTTAAGATTTAGAATCACAAATGGCTCGACTGAACCACTCGCTGGCTGCTTAAGTCAACACAAGAGTCAAAAGGTCACAACTAGAGCTATTTTCTGCCAACAACTTGTTTTTAACCATAAGGCCGTAGGTAAATGTGTTGGTACCAAGTGAAGCATGCTTGAGACCCTTTTAATTCATTACTACTATTTTTTTACCTAAACACAAAAGAGAGAAGACGGACTCAATCCCTTAAGAAGGTTTTTACGCCATCCATCATCGGGAAGAGTCAACATGTTTACACAAAACCCACCTTTGGAAAGAACCATGGAATTAAGAAAACTAAAGGCTTATTGCTCACTTAAACATAACAAGAAGCTACCAAATCAAAAAGAAGCTACTAAAGTAAATAAGATGTTATACTACTAAGAAAAATAAACTAAAGAACCTATGAAATAAACTACGGAAAGTAAGACAAATTAATATACAAATCGAAGGGAAATAAGTATATATACATCAAGTGAAAGGGAGGAATATATACATAACCAAAGAGAAAATAAAGATAAAAGAAAAATAGTATTAGAGTTATTACAGGCCAATTTCAATGTCAAATCAATCAAAATAGACCACCCCCTCTGAATAAAAATAAGCATTGTCCCCAGTGCTTAGCAAAAATAAGAACAAGGAAGTGTAGAGAGTTCAGAGAACTCCCTATGTGGTCTCAGTCTGCATGGAATCCTCAGCACCCTCGGTCTCCTCCAACTGTATCTCATCATCACCTGGCTGAGGGACAACTGGGTTGCTGAGCATCTGGAGCATCTCCTCAGCGGTGTGGGCAGTAAGGTCTGGCTTTTCAGACTGGCAGCTGCTGCCTGTGATGCCTCAGGTGCTGATGGTGCTGCAGGTGCTGCTGGTGTTAACTCCATCAGTAAATCTAATGGTAGATCTCCGGCAGATGCAATCTTGGCAACTTCTTTTCTTAACCTATCCACCGACTTCTTCGAAGCCTGAGGCTTTCGCATTTTCTTTACCTGTTTGCCCAACTCCTTAATGACTTCCCCATGTGCCACCAGAGTCTCCACAATGGTCTTTTGATTTTGTAGGATCTTGGATAGTGTTTCCTCCACTAACGGAGGTACCTGAGGTGCTGCTGGGGTAGAGGACCATGCTACAACAACACTGGATATGTCAGACAGCTTTGAAGTAGCTGTCTGCATCCAGTTGTTGAGACTCGCCAATGTGTGGGAGACTCGCAGCGCAATAAGTGGATATGTAGAAGAGGCAGACACTTGCACTGAAGTAGATGGTCTAGAAGGTGGAGGTGGTGGCATATCAGCTATCTTGGTGGAAAGGCCACCTGCTATGGAAGGTATGACAGCTGTAGAAGGCTCAGCAGGTGAATCAACAACCACTACTATTGGCTCCTCAGACTGGCTAGCAGAGGTAGTTGCCTTACCCTTGAACTTTGGGTTGTCAGCACCCTGCAGGTGGTACCATGAGAAGGGCTTCTTGGCCTTCACTTTTGTATCATATTGCCTCGGCTCCACCTTTTGATCATTGAAATACTCTGTGAGGAAGTTTGGGTAAGGGTATGATCTTTCATCTTTTTAGATAGCTAATGTGATGTTGGTTGACATTATGGCACCCATATTGATCGGGTACCTAACCATAATAGAAGCCACCAAAACTGCTCGGGGAAGTGGGAGGTTGCTTTCATTCCGACAAGGGTCAATACGGCTGCACACAAAGGTCTGCCACCCTTTGGCTTCAAAATTTAGGATGTCCCGGATGATAGAAACCCCTGTTGTGATCCACGGGGGTGGTGGTTCTCGAGCAGCCAAAATCTCAGCTAGCCGCGGGCGAGCTGCATCATCCATAGCCAACTTTTCCAAATACTGGACTGCCTCTACTTCTTCAAAGCCCACATACGTGTTCAAAAAGCAGGAGTCGAATTGGATTTTTAGATTTCTAACCTTTGTTATCTTGGTCCCCTTTTTTATGTGAGCCACATTGGCATAAAGTTCTTTAACCAAGTGCTCATATGCATCGATGACACAGTGGCTAAACCATTTCCATCCCTTTCGCTCCCGGAACTGTCTAAGGACATTTGGATTGTGGATGTCCAAATCCTTCATTAAGAACTGTCGCTCAAGTATGAGCGATCTCTGGGGCCACCACTCTTTGAATCTCGTGAAAGCAGTCAAACTCACAAACCAATCTTCCCATATTTCCTTCTTCTTTGACCTCTCTAGACCTCCCACTGTAGTATCACCTCCTCTACTATCATTCAGGACATCATCATCATCATCATCTAACTCAATTGGTGCTGGAGGAGTGTGTGTAGAGGAGGGATCTGAACCCTCGCTACCAGCATCTGAACCCTCAGAAGAACTTGCTGAGGTGGAGGATTCGTCACGGAGTTGGTATCTCGCTTGAACTTGCTGTGATTGGGCTTCCGGTTGTGCTTGCACAGAGTTTCCCTCTGAAGCTTCTCTAGACGGGGCATATTCACTGGTGTCTGAAGATTTTGGGACTTTGTTGGCTGTAGCCTTCTTGTTTGTTGCTCTCTGAATGGCTAGTGGTAGGTTATTGCCTCGTCCTTGGCCTCAGGAGGGTTCACCCCTCCTTTTTGATGTATCACCTCTGCCACGTGATCTAACTATTGTCTACAACACATAGAAATAGGAATCAAATAGAGTTGAAATTCACAGAGTATACAAATGCATGCAAGACAGTTGCAGGAAAACAGACTCAGAAGAGGCAGTGCAGACCGCACAAAAGTGAGTGCGACTGCAGACTGCCAAGTGCGTATCGCACAATTTCAAAGTGCGACTGCACATCCAAAAGTGCGGACTCCACAATTTTGAGTGTATCCGCACAACCGTTCAGGCTACTGGGTCTCTGAACTTCCAACAGTGCGATCGCACATATTTTTTTGCGGACCGCACAATTTCTATGTGGACCGCATAATTTTGAGTGCGTTCCGCACAATTCATGCAACACTTTGCCCTAACATTAAGATCTACGGACCGCACAATTTGAAATTATGCAGGATAAACTACGTGTTTGCAATTTCTACACAATTGAGACATGGTATTTGCAATTATACACAATTAATGATCTATCCAGGCCCTAATTAGAATACATGATAATACCCAACTAATTCTAAGAGCACATGAATAATTAATTAACATTTTAGGCCGAAAAAACCCTAACACAAAAGAACAAAAACTAAAAGAAATTGAAAAATCTAAAGATGTAATGAACATACTAGTGATGAAGGATGCAGGTAAGAATCTACACAGATGAAATGCGTGAGGATTGACAAATAATTGAATTTGCACTGTGCTTTCTTAAGGTTCAAGACTCAGAGTGGGTAAAGTTGTCAATAGGCATTGAGGTCCTATTTATAGGTTGACCAAGTCGCCCCAATTTTAAGTTGAGTGCGGCCACACAATTTTGAGTGCGATCCGCACTCTTTACATGATCCTTTGATGACACTCTTTACCCGATCCTTTGATGAAACTCTGTGGTCCGCACAAAAGTGAGCGCGGCCGCAGAACTTTTACGGACCGCACAATTCTGTGTGCAGCCGCAAATTGACTATGAAATCTAATAGGCCAATCTTCAGAGAGCTTGCACTTTTTGGTCTTCTAGTTGTGCGGCCGCACACAAAATTGTGCGGCCGCAGAGTGATTCTATGGTCCGCATAATTAGTGTGCGGTCCACACTTTTGCAATACTTAGCTAAATATTTCATGCACAGTCCCTGTTATGCACACCCATTCCTGCATACACTTCAAAACTAGTTAGCACAAAACAAAATCTATCTAATGAAGAAGAAAAAGAAAACGAAAAAGACACATGGGTTTCCTCCCAAGAAGCGCTTGATTTAACGTCGCGACACGATGCAGATTATCAATCATTTGAGATGAAGAACCCCCACGACGTGGTCATCATCAACTTTTCCAAGATAGTGCTTCACCCGGTGCCCATTGACTCTAAAAACTTCATCAGTCTTATTTTTCAAGTCCAACGCACCGAATGGTGTCACACCAACTACTTCAAACGGGCCACTCCATTTTGACTTCAACTTTCCCGGAAACATCCGTAACCGAGAATTGAACAATAGCACGAGATCACCTTCGTTAAACTCCTTGTTATGGTTGTACTTGTCATGGAGGTACTTCATCTTCTCCTTGTATAAGGACGAGCTTGTATAGGCATGATACCGGAATTCATCAAGCTCATTCAATTGTACCACCCTTAAGTTTGGGGTGACATCCCACTCAAGGTTCAACTTCTTTAAAGCCCACATGGCGTTATGCTCAAGTTCCACCGGAAGATGACATACGTTCCCAAACACCATTCGATATGGAGACATCCCAATCGGTGTTTTATAGGTCGTCCTATAAGCCCAAAGAGCATCATCAAGTTTTCTAGACCAATTCATCCGGTTGGCATTCACAGTCTTCGACAAAATAATCTTGATCTCCCGGTTGGAGACTTCAACTTGTCTGCTTGCTTGAGGATGGTAGGGGGTCGATACTTTGTGAGTGACACCATACTTTGTGAGTAAGGTATCAAAATACTTGTTACCAAAATACGATCCCCCATCACTAATCGAAGATGTCAATTTCCAAGAAGGTGGTGAGGGGCATCTCATTCTTCTTAGAAATCCCACCGGCCCTTTGGCATTCATCACAATGCTTGACTAGATCACTAGCGTCTTCGTAGAGAGTAGGCCAATAGAATCCACAACTCAACACTTTTGTTGCCATTCTAGCTCCACCATGGTGACCACCAAATGGTGAAGAGTGGAAAGCCTTAAGAATACCCACTTGTTCCTCTTCCGCACACATCGTCGACTGTCGGTACAAATCCGAAAGAGGTACGGCTCATCCTAATAATAGTCAAGGCAATCCCCTTTGAGCTTCTTCCTTTGGTTTGAAGAGAACTCATTCGGTACAATGCCACTCACAAGTTAGTTTGCTAAGTCGGCGAACCATGGCATCCCGATCATTGAAATGGCTAGGAGTTTCTCGTCGGGAAATGAATCATTTATCTCAAGACCGCCATGTGGCCTCCCCTCCTCCTCCAAACGAGACAAGTGGTACGCCACTTGGTTTTCACTACCCTTGAGGTCTTGAATCTCTAGATCAAACTCTTGCAATAGAAGCACCCACCGCATTAACCTTGCCTTAGAATCTTTGTTGCTCCTCAAATACCAAAGTGCCGCATGGTCGGTGTGAACAATCAACTTTGTACTCATCAAATACGGGCGGAACTTCTCCATAGCAAAGACAATAGCAAGTAGATCTTTTTCGGTCACTGTGTAATTGACTTGGGCATCATTCATGGTCTTGCTAGTATAGTAGACCGGATGGAAGATTTTATTGATTCTTTGCCCCAAAACTGCTCCAACCGCCACATCACTAGTGTCACACATGAGCTCAAAAGGAAAGCTCCAATCCGGTGCGGTGATAATAGGAGTAGTAGTCAACTTGAACTTAAGCAATTCGAATGCCTTCAGACAATCTTCGTTGAAATGGAACTTGGCGTCCTTTTCTAAAAGTTTACACAAAGGGTTTACCACCTTGGAAAAATCCTTGATGAATCGGTGATAGAACCCCCCCCCCCCCCTCCCATGACCAAAGAAGCTCCTCACTCCCTTCACGGATGTAGGAGGAGGGAATTTGGAGATCACCTCAATTTTGTCCTTGTCGACCTCAATACCATGCTTTGAAATTATGTGGCCGAGGACTATGCCGTTTCCGACCATGAAATGACATTTATCCCAATTCAACACCAAATTTGTCTGCTCACATCTAGCCAAGACCTTATCCAAATTTTTCAAGCACTCATCGAAAGAATTCCCAACCATGGAAAAATCATCCATGAAGACCTCAAGAATATCCTCCACCATGTCGGTGAAAATAGCCATCATACACCGTTGAAAAGTCTCTGGTGCATTACACAAACCAAATGGCATCCGCGAGAGTGCGAAAGTACCATAGGGATAAGTGAAAGTAGTCTTTTCTTGATACTCCGGAGCAATGAGAATTTGATTGTAGCTGTAGTACCTATCGAGGAAACAATAGAAAGCACGTCCGGCCAACCTATCAAGCATTTGATCAAGGAAGGGAAGTGAAAAATTATCTTTTCTTGTAACTTTGTTGAGCTTGCGATAATCCATACACATTCTCCAGCCGGTCACCGTTCTTGTAGGAATCAATTCGTTCTTGTCATTGGTAACCACACTCATGCCCCCTTTCTTTGGGACACATTGTACCGGAGAAGTCCATGAACTATCGGAAATAGGGTAAACAACCCCGGCATCCAACCAGTTTATGATCTCCTTCTTGACCACCTCTTACATTGCTTCATTTAGCCTCATTTGATGTTCAATATAGGGTTTGGCACCCTCCTCCAAAATAATCTTGTGCATGCAAAAGGCGGGGCTTATGCCTCAGATATCCGCCAATGTCCATCAGATTGCTCTTTTTCTCCTTTATAGCACCTCCAGTGTGGACTCTACCTTCACGTTCGTAAAACAAGAAAAAAGAATAACCGGTAAAGTAGAAGAAGAGCCAAGGAATTCATACCTGAGATGTGGAGGCAATGTCTTTAACTCCAAAGTGGGAGGCTCTTCGATTGAGGGCTTTGTTGGAGGAGTCTTCCAATATTCAAGATCCAAGGATAGTTTACGGGGCTCATAAGTGTACGACCCCATTCCTTGCAATGCATTCACATACTCCACATAGCCTTCTTTCTCCTCATCATCATCAACGTTGAGCAAAACGGCTTCCAAATTATCCTCAACATTCATTGTGGCACTAGCATCATCAATAATCACATCGGTCACCAAATCCATGAACGAACAAACTTCATTGCTATTCTGTTGCCTCATAGATTTACATACATAGAAGACCACCTTTTCATCACCCACCCGGAAAGTGAGCTCACCGGCTTCCACATCAACAAGGGCCTTCCCCGTACCAAGCAAAGGTCTACCCAAAATAATAGGCACCTCATAGTCCACTTCACAATCAAGAATCACAAAGTCCACCGGGAGGATGAACTTGTCAACACGAACCAACACATCATCAATAATACCCAATGGCCTCTTCATTGTACGATCCGCCATTTGCAACCTCATGGATGTGGGTCTTGGTTGCCCAATTCTCAAAGTTTTGAACATCGAGTAGGGCATCAAGTTGATACTTGCACCTAGATCACATAGATCTTTGGCAAAATCGACGCTCCCAATAGTGCAAGGGATTATGAAAGCTCCCGGATCTTCCAATTTTGGAGCCATTGAGTGCACAATAGCACTCACTTGATGTGTCATCTTGATAGTCTCACAATTCATCGATCTTTTCTTGGTCACCAAGTTCTTCATGAACTTTGCATAACCCGGCATTTTCTCTAAAGCCTCAACAAATGGTACATTGATAGACAAACTCTTCATCGTGTCAATAAACTTTTTGAATTGGTTTTCACTATTTTGCTTTGCAAGCCTTTGAGGGTATGGAGGAGTAGGCCTTGGCATTGGTGCCTTAGCCTTTGGCACTACCGGTTTCGGCATGTCAATTACATGTTCCCTAGACGGGTTCACTTTTCTTGTGTCTCCTCCACATTTATCAATATCAATTCTCACTTCTTCATTAGCTTGAAACACATTGCTTGCAATTTCATCTTCTTGCACCACTACATCATCATCCACAATTCTTCTTTGATTTGAGGTAGTTGCAGCTCCACCTTTTCCACTTCTTGTAGTCACGGCCATAGCATGTCCCATATTATTCCCACCCTTTGGGTTCACCACCGTATCAATTCGTAGGGCCCCCTTAGGATGAGTGTTCAAAGCTTGTGAGATTTGGCCCAATTGAACTTCTAAATTGTGAATAGAAGTGTTGTGAGATGCAAGTTGAGCATCGGAGTCGACATTCTTCTCCATCATCTGTTTAAACTTGTTCTCAATTTTACCCATCTCATTGTTGGAAGATCTTGGACCTTGAGAAGCATAAGGGGGTGGGTTGCTCTGTTGTTGAAACATCGGGGGCCTTTGAAAACCCGACCCCCGGTTGTTGTTGTTGTTCCACCCTCCTTAGTTATTATCTCCCCAATAGCCTTGATTTTGGCCACTCCAATTGCCTTGGTTATTTTGACCATTCCAATTTCCTTGATTGCGTTGATTGTTCCGATTCCCTTGTTTGTTTTGATTATTCCAACTACCTTGATTGTTTGAATGCCAATTTCCTTGATTCCTTTGTGGTCGCCATTGTTATTGACTTGGGCCTTGATTGTTGTTTCTTTGCCCGTGGAAGTGGTTCACATATTGTACTTCCTCCTCTTTCTCATTATATTGTCCATCTTGATCAAATCCACTATCATCTTGCTCATAATTTTCAACCCCATTTTGCACTTGAGGAACCCTTTGCCTCCTCTTGTTCACCATCAAATTAACTCCCTCCATTGCATTTACTTGCTTCGGACCTTGCACTTGTTGTAGTTGAGCCTTTTCCAATTGATTCATTGTGGTGGTCAACTCGAAAATTGCTTGCCCATGGTCATGTAGCTCTTTGTGGAGGTGAATCACATTTGGATCACCTTGAGTCACATTAGCCTACTTTGCCATGCCGTCTAAGATATCACAAGCTTCCGCATATGGCGTGGACATGAAATTCCCATCGGCAAGTTGGTTGACCACACATTGATTTGTAGTGTTGATCCCCCTATAGAAAGTTTGTTGAATCATCGCTTCAGTCATGTCATTGTCGGGGCACTCTTTGACCATTGTTTGGTACCTTTCCCATATCTCGTGTAAAGGCTCGTTGGGTTTTTGTTTGAAAGCTAGAATCTCATCCCTTAGAGTTGCCATATGACCAGGAGAAAAGAACTTGGCAATAAATTTCTGGGCCAATTCATCCCATGTATGGATAGAATGATTTGGCAACCTCTCAAACCAGTCCAAGGCCTTCCCCCGAAGAGACAAAGGGAATAGCCTCAACCGCAAAGCATCCTCCGAGATGTTGGTTTGTTTGCTGCCCCATCAAGTGTCAACAAACCCTTTCAAGTGGTTCTATGTATTTTGATTCGGAGCCCCGGTGAAGAATCCCCGTTGTTCCAACAGTGTAAGCATGACATTTGTTATTTGAAAGTTGCCCGCCCTAATACGGGGCGGGACTATGGCACTTGCGTATCCTTCATTCGGCAACACCCGGTGTGCCGCCACTCTTGGAGTAGGTGGGGGAGCAACGGGGACGTTGTCTTGAGGCGGGCGGCCTCGTCTATTTCCTTGAGGAGAGGAACCTCATCAACTTGGTCATCATCCCCGTCATCCCCCAATGGCACGTTTCCAAGAGGATCATTGTTGTTGAGATCTATTGTATCACCTACAATTACATCACAAAAAGATTAGTAACTCGGAAGGAAAAGAAGACAAATCACACACAAAACCAAATATATAGCAAAATCCATTTTTAGCTCCCCAACAACGGCGCCAAAAATTGATGTCACCCAAACTCACACCACTAATTGGGATTGTGAGGCGATTGATGCAATTATAAATACCCAACGCGAGTCGGGGTCGATTCCACAGAGAGCTTCATGTGGGATTAGGTATATACCTAGTCTAGTGTATGGTGTGCCCAAGATTGAACTTCCACATATTTGGTTGTTTCTTTCTACTTCTACTGATTATGCTAATGCTTGTAGCTAAAAAGCTAAGAGGCAATGTTTTTGGTATTGTTGTTTTTCAAGTTGATAAAAGATCTAGGGCCGTGACTTCCACCTAGGTGGTTACTTAACGAATTATAGGCTCTAGGGCAAGTTTGATTGGTCGGGATCGTAATATAATAATCACACTCAATCACCCACTCTATACCTCTCGGTGTTAGAGTAATTTTTCTCAATTTGACTTTCTCAAGTCCAAATGGGTATTGCACAAAACAAGTGATAAATGCTCAAGTCGGGTCTTACTATCTCTAGATTCAACCCTTTAATTGGGACTATTAATTTTTTGAGTTCACACTAATTCCTTGTTAGCCAAGTTTTCCTAGACTTAGTCTCTCTTTCTCAAGTAGAGACTAAGTCGATTAGGCATGATCAATGTTTGCAACCATTAATTCTTAAATTCAAGCAAGAACTAGGCTAAATATCACTAATCTAATCACAAACAAGCCCTAAATCAAACACCCATTAAGTACCCACTCTAGGGTTGGGTCACAACCATAGCTAGAAATTTAGCTATTCATGAAAATTGAAGAAATTAATGAAGAAACTAAGATAGAATCCATAATAGATGATTAAGGGAAGAAAATCTAATGTTAAAATGTTAAACTGATACAATGGTACCCAATAAAGTAAAGAAAAATGGCTATCTATTCTCAGGTGCACAAAAATTAACCTAAAATTGACAAAAAGATCTATTTATACCTTGCTACAATTATCGAACAAAATTGCCCCTACGGAGGTTGTGCTGCCGCACAATTATGTGTGCGGTCCGCACATTGAGACTTGGCTTGACAGGTTCAAGTTCTGCGGCCACACAATTCTAGGTTGCTGTCGCACTCCTTCAACTTCTACGGACCGTACATTTCTGAGTGTGACCACACTCTTGATTCTATGGCCGCACGATATTGGTGCGGTCCACATTTCTTGACCTTGAGCTTTGGCATGGGGGACTTCTGCGAATCACACATTTCTGAGTGCGGTCGCGCTCTTTATTCTGCGGCCGCACATTAATGGTGCGTCCGCATTTCTTCATGACTCTAAAATCCCATCTCTCTAAGCTCTATCTTCTGCGGCCGCAAAAGAATTGTGCGGTCGGCACTTTGCAAAGACTTCCTGTCAGAGGTTTCTTTCATGTATTGCGTCCGCACTCAATATTTTGCGGTCCGCATGTTTCCCTTTATAGCCTTATTTTGGTCTTTGTCCAAAATTACTCCTTGAGTTAATTTTCATTTCTTTGGCTCATATCCTAACACTCCTGCAAGAAAGCACATTTCATTAGTTTTCCGGAATACCTTTGAGCAATTTTGAGCTAAAACGAAAGTAAAAGAGTGCAAATAAGTAGTCAAAATCCCTACTTATCAATCACATCCCAACCTCATGGTTGGAGATTGCTCTACAGGGTGTTGCGTTTCCTCTGAACTTTACTATAGAGACAGTGACCATCTTAGTAATCATTCCAAACCCACATTACCTAGCCAAATTCGTCACAGCCAGCTTGAAACATGCCCTGCTGAACTATGGCCACCAACTATGGTTGGCAACACTCATGCAAGCCCAGTTTGCACTGAGCTAGCAGACAATGACAACAGACTAGTTGAGCTTCCTCATGTAGCAGATAAGCCACACCCTCCCTTTCTTCCCACTTGTCTTCCTAGGGGAGGGGATCCCCAACCCCCCTTCTCTCCATGGATACCACCGAGGACAATGACCCCATCACCAATGACAGGGTCAAAAAATGTCCACAAACACCTAGAGGCAACCAACACAGAACTAGGGTGAATGATAGCAAGGCTAGGAGTTCCCAAAACCAAAGCGATACACCTACAACAGGAGGAAACAATAGAGATCAGAGGGACTGGGAGAGAAATACTTATCGTACTATACCCAAGAAGCATGGTAATGTGTGGAGTAAGCTTATGATCAGCCTTAGAGCCAAACTCAGGAGACTCAGCTGTGAACCTAAAACTAGTGATGGCCCAGTTAACCACACATACCTCTCTTGGAATGGAGAACCAAGAGGGCTGAACAGTGAAGGGGAAAGCCAAATGTCTGAAAAGGAAGTCACAAACCAATGTTACTAATGAATTTCATCATATGGAATGCTAGGGGGCTAATAGTGGGGAATTTAGGAGACATTGTGCTGAAATGATAAAACTGCACAAACCTGCCATGCTGGTACTCCTGGAAACCAGGATGACTGAGCACAAGCACCTGATCTAGGAGCTTGGTTTCACATGGCAAATTCAGAACCCTTCTGTGGGACTGTCAGGAGGCGTTGATATCATGTGGAAAGATGACATCCTGAAGATTGATGAAGTCTCCACCACCCCCAAGGCATCAATGTAATGGCCAAGGTAACTCCCTCTTCCTCCCATTAGTTTTTCACTGCAATCTATGCCAGCAACACTTATGCTAACAGAAAGACTCTATTGGACTAGCTTAGAACCATTTCTAATGGTTATAAGGGTGGCTGGCTGGTAGGGGGCACTTCAATGAAGTCCAAAGGGATAGAGATAAATAGGGGGAAACTATATCTCTGCCCCAAGAGATAATCTGTTTTGGCACTACCTTAACCATTGGAAGATTGTTGGCTTGGGTTTTAAGGATAGTAAATACACTTGGACTAACATGAGGTACATGGATAGGAGTCAACTAATCCTAGAAATACTAGATAGGTGCTTTGCCATTGATGAGTGGATCCAGGGTTACCCTTCTAGCAATGTGAGCCACCTCCCTAGAACACATTCTGACCATTGCCCTATGCTGATAAGCCTGTGGCCCAATGCCTTCAATACTTCATCTATACCCTTTAGGTTTGAAGCCATGTGGTGTAGTCACCCATCATTCTCTACAATTGTCCAACAAGCCTATGAGGGGAGTGGTACCCTTGAAAGGAGTACTGCTCAGTTCCAGTCCCAAGTGTTGACCCGGAACAGAACTGTGTTTGGCAATATATTTCATAAAAAAGCATATTCTCTCCAAACTTGAGGGAATTCAGCAATCTAATGCCTACCCCTTCAGCACCTTCTTGCAAATTCTAGAAGGTCAACTTCTAGAGGAATATTCCTCTATTCTTAATTATGAGGAGGTCTTTCGGAAAACTAAGTCTAGGATCAACTGGTTGATGGAGGGGGATGCTAATACTAGGTTTTTTCATACCTCAACTCTTAATAGGAGGAGAAGGAACAAAATAATGGCCCTACAGTATGAGGTAGGGAACAGGATTGAGAGCAACATGAAATCTAAAACACTATCTACCATTACTACTCCAATCTATTCACCACTGAACACCTAGTCTCATCACACCCAGGAAAAGCACAATTTATGCTGCTCCTGTCCACTAGAGAGCAATCAATACTGAATGCCCCCTAAGGAATAGTGAAATCAAGGTGGCCATGTTCTCTTTCAAGCTTACAAAGGCCCCTGGACCTGATGGTCTCCACCCTATCTTCTACCAGAGATACTAGAATATCCTAGAGAACAAAATAACTCATTTCTGTAATCTAACTTTCAATACCCTAGAAATGAAGTCTGAAGTAAACAAAACCTATGTCTGCCTGATCCCTAAGTGTGCCAATGACACAATCCTTAAGAATTTTAGACCTAATGGGCCATGCAACACTATGTACAAACCGATTACCAAAATAATTATCAATAGAATAAAGCATGTCCCCCCTTCCATCATTGGCCCAAGCCAGGCCAGTCTCTTGTCCAATAGGAGGGCCAGTGATAATGCCATCAGAGTGCAGGAATATATCAGTCATTTCACTAAGATGAAAGGAAAAAATGCTAACATGATCCTCAAAATTGACCTAAAAAGGGCATTTGACAAATTTAGAATGATCCTTTATTAGAGACACTTTGGTGTTCTTTGGTTTTTCCCACAATATGACCAAATTATCATGTCTTGCATCTCTACAAGCTCTATCTTTGTCCTGGTGAATGGTGGTAGGACTGAATTTTTTCATCCTAGTAGGGGTATCAGACAAGGGTACCCTATGTCCCCTTACATTTTTATCATGTTCATGGAAAGACTATCCAGGAGCATTGAGGCCCAAGTGCACAATGATAGCTGGTTTCCTATCAAAATTAGCCATAATGGGCCAAAAATCTCCCACTTTTTTTTGCTGATGGCCTAACCCTTGTTTGCTAGGGCAAACACCAAGAACTGTGCCACCATCATGGAGACACTGCACCATTTCAGTAGCCTATCTGGCCAAAGGGTCAATACCCAAAAGTCCGAAGCTGTCTTCTCCACAAACTGCCATCAGGATACAATAGATATCTTAGCTAGGACTTTGGACATTAAGGCCAACACTTCTTTAGTAAATACTTAGGCTTTCCAATCTTCCATAAGAGGTGAATTTCCAGTTCATCATTGATAGTATGCAAGCTAAGCTAGCTGGCTGGAAAACTAACTTTATGAACATGGCTGGGAGAACTACCTTAGCCAAGTACTCTTTGGGGTGCATCCCTAGTCATGTCATGCAGTACATTAGGTTACCTGCTCAGGTATGTAATCAAATTGATAGGATTCAAAGGAATTTCATCCACGGACACTATTGCCGTATAGAAGAAAATGCATATGATCAAGTGGGGTATCATTACTAAGCCTAGAGATATAGGGGGCCTTGGTGTGCATAAAGCTGACCTTAGGAACATTACCAGTCATGCTACCTGGCATGGAGGATGTATAAAAACCCTAATGCCCTTTGGGCCAGAGTATTATTTTACAAACACTGCACTAGAAATCACCATAACAGGTGCCTCTAGAACCTGGACTAGCATTAGGAATGGGTGAAAAGTGTGTAGGGATGCTAATATGTGGATAGTGCATAAGGGTGATAGAATCAACCTATATAATGACATATGGATTCAAAACTTAGAACCTCTTAGATCTTTGATTAGTGGACCCATTAACAGGGGAGAGGAGAACAAAAATCTTGCCACCTATCTCATAAATGGCAATTTGAATCCTAACAACCTTTCCTTCAAGCTGCCTCACAGTGTGGTTTCTAGCATAAACTCTACCATTTCTAATTCGAACCCTCTTAGAATAGATAAAATAGTGTGGAACAAAACCTGTAATGGGCTATTCTCTACCAAGTTTCCTTACTCCGTGGTCCTTGAGCAATCTGAAAAACTGTACCACAATCCAGAAATGGACTTCAATTGGATTTGGTCAAAAAAAGCTGCCAAACAAGATAAAATACTTCCTATGGCTGCTGACCCATGGCAGACTCCCTACTACCAAACACCTGCTCTATAGGGGAATCATTCTTTACCCCGGGTGTTTCATCTGTGACAAAGAAGAGGAATCCATTGAGCATGTCATAGTCAATTGTGGCAATGCCAAGCTATTCTGCGACAACCTATCCCACATGAGCCTCAATAACCATAGCATCACCACTCTCTTGAATGAGCAGAACAATTGGGGATGTACCACCAACACAACCCACAACAAAAACTTCAGCTCTCTCCTAAAATGGGGTGAGTTGATCCCATTATGCTTATGGGAGATTTGGTTCACTAGAAACAACAATTGTTTCTACGGGAAAAGAGAGCCAATTTCCTGTAAGAATGCGATAACTAGAGCTGTTGAATGCATTCATGTGGATGGAGGATACTCTGACATTCCTACCAATGTCTTACATATCAAGCGGCATCCTTCCAGGAGAGGCCATTATAAACTCAATACAGAGGCAACACTACAAAAAGGGTTTATAGGAGAATTAGGAGGAGTAATTCGAAACAACAATGGGGTTTGGGTGATGGAATTGATGTGAAAATAAATTACACCAACATTCTCCACTCTAAACTGACAGCTCTAATGCAGGGACTAAGAATGGAAGTCTCAAACAACTTCATGCCCTTGGAGGTTAACATAGACTCAATTGATGTAATACACAGTATCAATAAAGGCAACCTAATTTATGAAACTATTGTATGTGAATGCAGGTCACTCCTAACAGCACTGGGGCATCCTCAAGTAAATCACAACTACAGAGAAGTCAATAGGGTGGCAGATAAGCTCGCCAAGGAAGCAGGCAAGATAACAAAAATAACAACAAACTTTTTGGTAGTTCATGAAGCAATATGGGCAAACATTCTAGGATCTATTTTTGAAAAAAAATAAAGGGTTGTAATATTTCTTATGTAGCGATAGACTACACGTTTTTTGTGGAGGTTGAACAAACAACCAAGTAGCTAATTAATATATATAGTTATCTTGCTGATAAAAAAAACCCGCACATCCAACCTTTAGGGAGGAGAGAAGGAAGGATTTTTTCTCTAACATGTTTGTTGATTTTGTAGGTATTTTGGAGGGGGTTTGGCTCTATGTTTCGGCCAAACCTATTAGGGTGGTATTAGTATCTTTGATACTCATCCCTATAGGTGTAACCACTACATAGGTCAACCCAAATATACTCTTAAAAAGGCAAAGAGAAGGATGCACACAAGCCTAAGCAACTTGATCCATATCTATGTCTAGTATGGAGGAAACGGGAAGAATTACACTATGGAATGCAAATCCCTTTGCATCTACTACTTCCTGAGGATCACACAAGGTAAGAATAACAGAGTGCATCAAGCCACAATGGCCAGTGACACGCGCAAGAATACACTACTGCCCAAACTATGTATAGTTGCCCATGGGACTTCACATCTTTGGGCGGGTCATTTTAGTAAGTGTTGGAGGAGCTATGAGATATATTATGCATCTATCACACATAAGGAACCTAGCTATAACAGGTTTGCTGCCAAATTGACCAAGGATGATTACGTAAAGGAGGCAAAGTCACAACAATGTCTCTACTGCCTTGACCTGGACATGCATTGTAGAATGCATTGCGTGCAATTTGGTTAAAAGGCAGGCATTGTCAAGTTTAAATCTCAGTTGTAGACATCAAATGGAGTTATTGCCTGATGATCAAGATACCAAATGCAATTGCCCAGATTCAAATGCAAAGAAGGCCAACCTTTCGAAGAGGTTTTGCAAGTTGATTTCAAATAGGTTGTCTAAAGGTTTATGGTTTTTAGTTCTTTTTGTACTATTAAAGGATCGTTTTACACAAGACTTTGGTAATAGGTTCCATGTATTTTCATTTTTTACGCACATATATTTTGTGAGACCTCCAGACACATATATTTTTATTTTTGATAATTTTAATAAAAAAATACCACTAGGCAACCAGCATAGTGGTATATTTGCTTTTTAAAAAAAAATTAAAAATAGCCCTAGGTGAGAAATGGTATCCACAACAAAATTGGGAAGGAGCTCATGGTTATGGAGCTTAGATGAAGTCTTGGGTAAAAGGAATAGGACTAAGCGAGATGAGGCCCTTTTAACAGCTTCACTAACAAAGTGGAGATCCAATTTAAATGTGTTTTGTGCATTCATCTACAACTAGATTCTTCCCACAGTTGTGGCTGCCTACTTTTTATGGAAAATATTTTTCTTCAAATCCTAAGAACCATAATCTTTTCTTAATTACTACTACTAATAATTAATTTAGTTTTGTTGTTAAAACGGTGGAACTTGACCGTTCAAATAAAATTCACAAACTGCTTCACCTACAACCCCATCCTCTATTCTGTGCTCATTTAACACTTTACCAACAGATTCAGAACAGTAATAGGCAAAACAGCGTAAATGCTTTTGATGTTTAATCAGTAAAACCTTTTTTTAATAATCAATAGTCCCAGAATAATCGTCTGTTTGTTCACCCAAGTCCAATTGAACAAAAATAAAGACATCAACAATAATTTCACATTCCAAAGGAAAAACACTTTAACGAAATTTAGAAAGAAAAATCAGATATTTATGAATAATACTCCATATACAAAGGCAAAAGAATTAATCGAATAGAAGCATTTCGATTACAATAAACCTCCAAATCCAATCACATCAAAGCAATTGAATCGAGTTTTAATTCCTTAATGAAGCAAACAGAGAGACGAGCAGAGAGGTTCCGATCAAAGCACCAGAAACCGGTAAGGAGAAGCCAGCTCCGGCATCCGGCGACGGAGCAGGGGCTAGACCGACCTCCTGTGCTGAGGCAGTGACGGCAATAAGAACGAAAGCGAGCACGAAGGCCTTAATGATGCTAAGCTGAGCCATTTCGATGAATTATTGAAGAAACTGATGAATTTTCTAGAAGAATGGAAGTGAATTTGAACAGAGAAAGAGAGTTATGGGCTGAGTGATTTGAAATGAAGGGAGGAGGAGGTATATTTATAGTAGAAGGGGAAGAAGGTGACAGCTGGCGGAGGAATTGATTCGTTGCGCTAAGCCGCTAACAGCTCAGTTTTCTGTAAATGACGGCGAATGTGTGGCCATTGCTGAACTGTCTTTTGGGGATGTCGGCCGTTAGAGAGACGTTGTGAATATTTCTCCCGTTGGGCTAATAATTGACTGGGGCCCACCATTTTTGTTCCTTTGTTTTTCTGTCTTTCTCTGCTTTTATCACATGGAAAAGATTTCGTCCACACCTAATGTCTAGGCAAAATCATATTTCCTCCGTTCTAATTTATGTGAACCTATTTGACTGGGCACGGAGTTTAAGAAAAAATAAAGACTTTTAGAATTTGTGGTCCTAAACAAGTAAAAAGGGGGCCCAGAATATTTGTGTGGTTATAAAAGTTTCTCATTAAGGGTAGAATTGTAAGTTTAAGCTAAATTATTTCCAAATTTAGAAAGGGGTCATTCTTTTTGGAACCGACCAAAAAGGAAATAGGTTCACATAAACTGGAACGGAGGGAGTAATATAATTTATTATGTTTGTGCGATAGATTAAATTGATACTCCCTCCGGTTCACAATAAGTGTCCAATTTGCTTTTTCATTTTGGTTCAAAATAAGTGTCTAGTTATGTAATCAAGAAAGAATTCAATTTGTTTTTACAAAATAACCCCTATGCACATATCCCTAAAAAGTTTTCTTACTCCTCACATTAAATGTTTAATTAGGGGTAGTTTAATCATAGTAGGTATTTTTGTATAGAATTTAGTATTTTCTTAATGGGCGTGCTAAAAGCAAATTGGACACTTATTGTGAACCGGAGGGAGTAAATTGTACTCTCTTTGCTTTACGATAAGTAATTTTTTAATTTTTTTTATGGTCCAAATAAGTAATTTTTTTAGATTTCAAGAATAAATTATTTTTTTTTCTTACATTACCCTTGAAGTAAACAATATTAGAGTATATGTTAGAAGTGTTTATTTCCAATGCAATTGAATTCTTCCATATGATCATATTCACGTTTCCACTCCTCTAGACCCTAATTATGCGTCTGCGTATTTATTCTTCAACTGTGGAGTACTTGTTAGTATAAAACTTGATGATTATTTCATCTCCTACACTTCATGTTAATTATTTTTGTAAAATAAAAATGAAGAAGCAATATGAGAGGGGTGATCAAGACTTCATAAATTTTAAATTTGAAGATTCAATCAAAATAGTTCATAAGTACTTTATAAACAGTAAAATTGAAGACTCATTCGAAAAGATTGAAAACTTAATATATAAGCTTGAGATTCTTGCTGAAAATTTGAAATAGTGTTTGAGGCTCACAAAGTTTTCAATGTTCTGTTGGTTGCTTCATTCAATGTTTAGTGAGTTGATAATAACCACATCCCAAATTCCAAAATGACATTATGTCAAATATAAAATAAAATAAAAAAGTGAAGAAATAGTAAAGGATAATATGTTCAATTTTATTGCTAATTAATGTTTAAAGGTGGCTTTCTTAATCTGTGTGAAAACAATAAAAAAAAAATCACTTATTTTGGATCTCAGGGAGTAATATATGATCATAAATAGTGATAGAAGTATATTTGAATGACAGAACTCATATATTTATTGATTTAATGTAGACATTTAAAATAATAATTTTTTACTTTTACAAATCAAGAGGAAAAAACAAAGAAGGGAGGGGAACTTTTAAGTTGTAGCAATGTACTTGATTTGGATAAATTAGCATCAGTTAGGCCATTTGAGTTGACTATAAATACTTTTTGGAGTAACAAATTGTTTTTGCACCGGGTAATTCTATAAAAGAAATCAATGGTGCTTTTTGCCTTTCATGAACTTTGGATTTTATGGTTTTCTCCCCTGATAAAAATTCTATTCAAAAGTAGAACTGATTATAAGATTCAATAAGAGATGATGTTCCAAAATGAATGATGAGATTCCATAAACCATGTCAAAGAGACTGTAATACTATTTTTTACGTAGTTAATAAGGGTCATCTTTTCCGACCAGAAAAAAGATTGAATTTTCAACTTAAATCAAATTTTGATTCTTTAATTTTATGAAAATGAATGAACATATACACTAAAAGCACATAAAAGACTCTAAGTCATAATTTGTCGTAATTAAAACTACTTAACAATTTCTTAGGGAGGTTGCGTTCAAGAAAAGAACTGTTTAAATTTACAAATAATAATACTACTCAATAGAAGTACTATCGCATAAAATTGACCCCTTCATTTTGGGTATCTTTATCTCAAGTTGAACTAAGATGCTGTCGAAATAATTCAGCCTAGTCTAGTTCTAGGATTATTTTTCTTTTTTTTTTTGGGAACTTCGCCAGCTCACATTTGGATGCTACTTCAAAAAAAAAAAAGAAGTTCCTTGTTTTTATTTCCTTAGAATATTCAACTATAAAAATACTTACGTATAAGTTACAGAACCAATCAACTAAAACTACAATTACCATTAAGTGGAAATTTACCAACTAAGAACATTTAGCCAAAAAAGAACAAAAGCTGCTTCATGAATCATGATCAATTTAATATTTTAACCATTCAAATGCAAATGTTTAAAATTCATTTTCCCAAGGCATAGCGTTGACGAAATGAGCATTAGCTTATTTGCTTCTCCAATGATTCTATTAGATTATAATAACTGTAATTTTGGGGCATACCCGTACTCCATTTATTTAAGTGAACAATTAGCATACCCTTCTAGAACAGTAATGTTACTGAATTAACACAAGAGGCACATGAGTAAGAAACATGGAAATTGCAACAATGAATCAAACTTTAATTATAAACTGTAAATTTATTTCTCATAATATATATACTGGAAAAAGAATAATATCAATACATACGAAACCGATAATGAACGAAGTTCCTAAATCACTAAACAAATCAATCACTCTATCTCTTTATATAATAAATCTCGCAAAATCGACGAACATAATCATCAATAGATCAACATTTAGTGCCTCAAGAGAGCAGCAACGGAGACAAGGAGAGAAGTAGCCACCAAAGCACCGGATTGCGGCAGAGAGAATGCCGCTCCGGCGTCAGGTGACGGTGCCGGAGCCAACTCCTGAGCTGATGCCGCCGCAGAGAAAACAGCAACAACGAATGCAACGAAAAAAGCCTTGAGAATGCTGCTTTGTTCCATTGCTGCTAGATTTGAAAGAAGAACTTGAAGGTAGAAAGAGCTTAATTTGCTTCAGAAATGGAGACTGAGAAATGTAGGGTTTTCTGTGATGGGAAATTGATGGTTAGTAGCTGTGTATTTATAGGGTTTTGTACGCGTGAAGGAGACAGCTGGCGACAGAGTTTTGATTGATGTAGGTAACCGAACAGAAGAGAGAGAGAATCGGCGCGGCATGTGAAAGAGTCCAAAACTTAATTAATAATTTTTTGAATATAAAATACATTTTTGATGTTAAAAAAAAAAATACAATAATGGGTGTTTCGCAGTTTTATACTGCGAATTGGCTTAACGGATTTTTTGCCGTTAAGGCATTTCGCAGTATAAAACTGCGAAATATTAAAAAAAAAAAATTTATGACATTTCGTAGTACAGTACTGCGAAATAGGCTGATTTTAGGCCCCACCAGTAATTAACTGACATAACAATAATTCAAATACATAAAACACAGTATAATACTGCGAATTACTTTGAAAAATTGTACACCCCAAGGTCGGACTTGCCTTATTTATAGGCGCTTCAATTTTATAAAAATTCATTCAACACTTAAACTTCAAACATACGTTTATTCTCTCTTCTCCTTATCAATCAATTTTTTACAATGTCTGAAGTGCCAAAAATAAGGGTTTCACTGTATTGAGGGGGTGAGATTGTGGTGGAGAATAACTCTGTGAGGTATAGCTCACCTCCACAGTGTCATGTTAAATTGCCGCTTAATATGGAGTACAATACATTGGTATCGTTGTTACGTAAAAAAATGAGTGAGCGGAGGCGTTCGGTTAGCCTTAAAGTAACCGGTAGATTTCCTTATTCAGTGACTCCGCAGGGGTTTGCTTATTATTCTGAGTTTAACATCGAGGATGATGAAACTCTTAGAGATTTTTTGCGGATTTCGGATGAATACAGGGAATTTATTGTAATAAAATTATTGGAAATGTACGTCAAGGTGGAAGACGTTCCTAGTAATGAGGGCGTGCATAGCAGGGATAACCCCCAGTCATCGGGTGGTTATTCTGGAGCAGCGTTTGCCGGACAGATTGGAGATGAAAGAGCTTGCCTTGATTTAAACTTGTCACCACAGGCGAATGAGCAGCCAGAAAACAATGTTTCCACTTTATATAATCAACAAGACGACTGGTAAACTTCAATTTTACTACGTTTTAGCGATTTTTTTTTTCATGTTTTAATTGGATTTGTATTAACACTCATATTTTTTATATGGGTACCGTCCGGATTTGAATTTTACAAGTTATGACCTCGCCCCTAGTTGGAATCTGCGTAGGTCTGGAGTATTGGACCACGGTGGTCCATCTGGGAGTTATCACCAACCTGAAAATATCCATCATGAAACGTCAAGACAATACGATTTGTAAGTAAAGTAATATAGCGATATCTAAAGTATTTTTCCTGAGTATTGGGTAACTTAGGTTTTTGTTCGTTTTGTGCAGTGAAAACGAGCTTCTTGAAGCTCCTGGCCTCACACAGTTGCCCATAGACGACGTTTTTACTCGTGATTTGGCAGATGCGCAGAGTCAGGAGGATGATAGTGATTATGACAACAATGCGGATGAGTCTGGGGATGAGACACCCTTCCATGATGAGGATGATGATGAGGAGGAGGAAGTGATGCAACATGACCCTCAAATGTGGACATTGCATGCTGATGGCGGGGGAGCCCTCACTACAAACATGTCGAAGTCATTCAACGGCTTGTTGAAGTCTGCCCGTGGACTGCTTGTCACTGCCATGGTCCGCATGACTTTCAAACAGAGTGCAGAGAGGTTTGTTGAAAGGCATGTAGCTGCATCGTCATTGATGGACAGGGGTGTTGAATTTATGCCAATACCCATGACAAGATTTGAAAGGTACAGGAGGCGGGCACAGTGGCATTCATTTCTTCAGTATGATCATGAACGGGGTATTTTTGAAGTTAAGACCGCTATCAACGGACACCGTGGGAATAATCTACAGACGGTGAATGAAAATAGAAGGTTATGTTCATGCGGGAAATGGGCCATCTACCACATGCCGTGCCCACATGCATTGAAGTGCTTTCAACAAGTTGGATATGGGGCAACAAACTACATTGATAGGCAATACAGTGTTGCAGCATACGTAGACACGTATAGTGGGAAGTTGCATCCATAGGTGCTGAGCATTATTGGCCGCCGGAACCTTTTAAGTTGGTATGTAACAAGGACTATTTGCGCAAGCTGAAAGTGCAAAAGAGAACGCGTATACGGAACCAAATGGATGTTGGTGAGTCCGTTTATGCACGTAAATGTGGCATATGCTCTCAAACTGGACATGACCGTCGTAAGTCTCCTTCAGGTGGTAGGCGTGGCGGTGGTAATCCTGGTGCAAGTTCGTCCAATGTACCCAACTATCAAGCATACCCCTAGTCCTTTATTTTGAAAAAGCTGAGAAGCATGTGAAAACCCTGTTTCGTGTCAGGGTCATTTAATATGTTATTCGTAGTATAATACTACGTTTTGTGGATTTGACATGTCCTGCTGAAAAAGCTGAGAAGCACGTGGAAACTCTATTTTCAGTCATTGAAATTTACTATGTAATTCGCAGTATTATACTACGTTTTTGTTTGAAATCTTGACTATAAATAACGGTTGCATGGTACTTATATTCTTCGCTTAACAATAACCAAAGTTTCTCTATAAGAAATGTCTGCACAAAACGTTTATGTCCCAAGGTGCTACTGCGTTCAAATGGTATCCAGAAGGTGCACGCCGCTACTAGGCATGTAAGAACAAGCTCGAGGAGTTACCCGGCAAGCCTACATGTGACTTTGAGGTTTGGATGGACGAACCATGTAAGCAAAAGCGCTACGAAGAAAGAATTTATGAGCTTCATTGTTTATGTCATAGCCAAGCGGAGAGCGAGCGTCGAACCAATGAAGAACTTGAGGCGTTGAAGGCCAAACTCAACGAGGCAGAAGAAGAGAAAAAAAACCTGGAAGAGCAACTCGAGTTGTTGGAGCGAATTGTAAGACACGATCGTGATTAAATAGTAGCTTATTTTTAATAAGCGTAGTAGTGTATTTTCATGTTTCCATTGTCATGTGTTTGTAGCAGTTGTACTGTCATGTATCTTTAGATTTCTCGCTTTTGTGTTTGTGTTTCATTTTCTAATAAAATTCATGTTCAAATTATGTTTCTTGTTCAAATTCTGTTTCAATAAAAAATATGTCGAAATATGCAAGTCTAAAGCTGTCATGTGGAAATTTAAAATGTTATGTCGAAAACCATGTGAAAAACCTGTTTCATGTCAGAGAAATTTAATATGTAATTCGCAGTATACTACTACATTTTGTGGAGTTGTCTAATATGTAATTTGCAGTATTATACTACGTTTTACGGAGTTGTCATTTCGTTCTGAAAAAGCTGAAAAGCATGTTGAATACTGCGAATTTGTGTTAGAGAAATTTAATAAGTAATTCGTACTCCAATACTACGTTTTATTGAGTTGTCATTTCGTTCTGAAAAAGCTGAAAAGCATGTGAAAACCCTGTTTCGTGGAGTTGTCATGTCTATGTAATTCGTAGTATAATACTACGTATTGTGGAGTTGTCATGTTTGTAATTCGCAGTATAATACTACGATCTATTTGATATCTTGCCTATAAATAACAAGCACGTTCGAGTTATTTTCTACGCTTCAAAAGAACCTATAATCGAGATTTTCCATAAAACCAAACTTCTCTTTAAGAAATGTCTGTACGACCCTTTCGTTGCCCAAAGTGCGAATGTGGAAACAAAAGCATGATGTACGATGAATGGGAAGAAGCTGGACGCCGCTGCTGGGCGTGCATGAACAAGTTTTATAGGCAACCCGACGTACCTATATGCAATTTTAAGGTATGTTGATGAACCATGTCAGCAGGAATACTACAAAGACCAGGTGTATCATCTTCAAGATGTGTGTAATGGGCAGTGGGACAGACAGCGCCAATCGAAACAAGAAATTGAAGAGTTGAAGGCGAAGATCAAGGAGGTGTAAGAAGAGAAAAAGAAATTGGAAAGAAAGCTCGAGAGGATTAAGGAGAGAATACTAGACGGTCGTAACTAAGCGATGACATTTACGTGTTGTGTGTTGTAGTGTATCTTCATGTTTCTGTTGTGTCAAGTGCTTTCATTAGTTGTACTGTTTGTTTATGTGTTAGGTTTGTAAGGTTTGTGTTTGAGTTGTATTGTTTAAGTAAAATTGTTGTTCAAACGCAATTAAAATAAAATTGTTGTCAAAAGATAGTTGTTACTATTATTTACATAAAGCACTATTTACACAAATTTAATACATAAGCAAATCAGTGAATGCCGCAGCCTGTGTGCTTCAGTGCTGCTGCTGGCCTAAGTCGCATCCCCTGTCACCCGGGCACACTATCTGGATCATCATCATCAAGCCGCCTCTTTATGTGAGGATGTGCAGCAGCATCAACACCACAACTGGCAGGGTCGGAAGAATAGGCCGTCGGGCCGTGAGTAACCTCAAAACAAGAAGTAATCTTAGCATGTATGAATGTATTATTTTATGAAAATGTATTATTATCTTAACCTACAGAATGTACTATTATTTTAAGTAAGAAAATATTTTCTCACCATGGTCTCGTCGACCTCCTAGGTATATGTATCGATGGTGTGCTCATCACCGCATGTAGTGTCCTCAAAGATGGGCTGAGACGAAGACTGCATAAGAAATTTACAATTAATTAATGGCAGCGATTTAAGGAAAAGAAAACAAATTGAAATATTAAAGTCATACAAACATATCGCATGAACTGCCGGGGACGATGGATAACTCAACCTGCGCCCGCCATCCACGTCCCGGGCAGGCCGATCCTCAGCTGCGGTAGATGGGCATGCGAAGTACTGATCTACATCCCCGTCGAATGTACCCATGATCGACAATGCTCCTGACGGGGTGACCTGCGATGCTGGCAAAGATAGCTGAAGGTTATATGAAGGCATGCTGCTGGAAGGCTCATCTGCATGA
>NW_017673808.1:97390-100064 GCF_001879085.1 Nicotiana attenuata
AACTGGACATGACCGTCGTAAGTGTCCTTCAGGTGGTGGGCGTGGCGGTGGTAATCCTGGTGCAAGTTCGTCCAATGTACCCAACTATCAAGCATACCCCTAGTCCTTTATTTTGAAAAAGCTGAGAAGCATGTGAAAACCCTGTTTCATGTCAGGGTCATTTAATATGTTATTCGTAGTATAATACTACGTTTTGTGGATTTGACATGTCCTGGTGAAAAAGCTGAGAAGCACGTGGAAACTCTGTTTTAAGTCATTGAAATTTACTATGTAATTCGCAGTATTATACTACGTTTTTGTTTGAAATCTTGACTATAAATAACGGTTGCATGGTACTTATATTCTTCGCTTAACAATAACCAAAGTTTCTCTATAAGAAATGTCTGCACAAAACGTTTATGTCCCAAGGTGCTACTGCGGAGAAAAATGCAGTTTGTTCAAATGGTATCCAGAAGGTGCACGCCGCTACTGGGCATGTAAGAACAACTTCGAGGAGTTACCCGGCAAGCCTACATGTGACTTTTGAGGTTTGGATGGACGAACCATGTAAGCAAAAGCGCTACAAAGAAAGAATTTATGAGCTTCATTATTTATGTCATAGCCAAGCGGAGAGCGAGCGTCGAACCAATGAAGAACTTGAGGCGTTGAAGGCCGAACTCAACGAGGCAGAAGAAGAGAAAAAAAACCTGGAAGAGCAAATCGAGTTTTGTGGAGCGAATTGTAAGACACGATCGTGATTAAATAGTAGCTTATTTTTAATAAGCGTAGTAGTGAATTTTCATGTTTCCATTATCATGTGTTTGTAGCAGTTGTACTGTCATGTATCTTTAGATTTCCCGCTTTTGTGTTTGTGTTTCATTTTCTAATAAAATTCATGTACAAATTATGTTTCTTGTTCAAATTCTGTTTCAATAAAAAATATGTCGAAATATGCAAGTCTAAAGCTGTCATGTGGAAATTTAAAATGTTATGTCGAAAACCATGTGAAAAACTTGTTTCATGTCAGAGAAATTTAATATGTAATTCGCAGTATAATACTACGTTTTATGGAGTTGTCTAATATGTAATTCGCAATATTATACTACGTTTTACGGAGTTGTCATTTCGTTCTGAAAAAGCTGAAAAACATGTTGAATACTGCGAATTTGTGTCAGAGAAATTTAATAAGTAATTCGTACTCCAATACTACGTTTTATTGAGTTGTCATTTCGTTCTGAAAAAGCTGAAAAGCATGTGAAAACCCTGTTTCTTGGAGTTGTCATGTCTATGTAATTCGTAGTATAATACACGTTTTGTGGAGTTGTCATGTTTGTAATTCGCAGTATAATACTACGATCTATTTGATATCTTGCCTATAAATAACAAGCGCGTTCGAGTTATTTTCTACGCTTCAAAAGAACCTATAATCGAGATTTTCCATAAAACCAAACTTCTCTTTAAGAAATGTCTGTACGACCCTTTCGTTGCCCAAAGTGCGAATGTGGAAACAAAAGCATGATGTACGATGAATGGGAAGAAGCTGGACGCCGCTACTGGGCGTGCATGAACAAGTTTTATAGGCAACCCGACGTACCTATATGCAATTTTAAGGTATGGGTTGATGAACCATGTCAGCAGGAATACTACAAAGACCAGGTGTATCATCTTCAAGATGTGTGTAATGGGCAGTGGGACAGACAGCGCCAATCGAAACAAGAAATTGAAGAGTTGAAGACGAAGATCAAGGAGGTGGAAGAAGAGAAAAAGAAATTGGAAAGAAAGCTCGAGAGGATTAAGGAGAGAATACTAGGCGGTCGTAACTAAGCAATGACATTTACGTGTTGTGTGTTGTAGTGTATCTTCATGTTTCTGTTGTGTCAAGTGCTTTCATTAGTTGTACTGTTTGTTTATGTGTTAGGTTTGTAAGGTTTGTGTTTGAGTTGTATTGTTTAAGTAAAATTGCTGTTCAAACGTAATTAAAATAAAATTGTTGTCAAAAGATGTATTGTTTACATAAAGCACTATTTACACAAATTTAATACATAAGCAAATCAGTGAGTGCCGCAGCCTGTGTGCTTCAGTGCTGCTGCTGGCCTAAGTCGCATCCCCTGTCGCCCGGGCACACTATCTGGATCATCATCATCAAGCCGCCTCTTTATGTGAGGATGTGCAGCAACGTCAACACCACAACTGGCAGGGCCATGAGTAACCTACAAAACAAGAAGTAATCTTAGCATGTATGAATGTATTATTTTATGAAAATGTATTATTATCTTAACCTACAGAACGTACTATTATTTTAAGTAAGAAAATATTTTCTCACCATGGTCTCGTCGACCTCCTGGGTATATGTATCGATGGTGTGCTCATCACCGCATGTAGTGTCCTCAAAGATGGGCTGAGACGAAGACTGCATAAGAAAGTTACAATTAATTAATGGCAGCGATTTAAGGAAAAGAAAACAAATTGAAATATTAAAGTCATACAAACATACCGCATGAACTGCCGGGGACGATGGATAACTCAACCTGCGCCCGCCATCCACGTCTCGGGCCGGCCGATCCTCAGCTGCGGTAGATGGGCATGCGAAGTACTGATCTACATCCCCGTCGAATGTACCCATGATCGACAATGCTCCTGACGGGGTGACCTGCGATGCTGGCAAAGATAGCTGAAGGCTATATGAAGGCATGCT
>NW_017673808.1:102593-119212 GCF_001879085.1 Nicotiana attenuata
TGAAATTGGAGATAATAGTTATGTATGGGTTCCAGGCTTGATTTTTGACGCCCGGTGCCACCGAATAATTCTTAATTATTATAAGTCTCAATTTCAACATTTTTAGATTTTTATTAACTTAATAAATTAAATTAAGTATGATTTTTGAAATTGGAGATAATAGTTATGTATGGGTTCCAGGCTTGATTTTTGACGCCCGGTGCCACCGAATAATTCTTAATTATTATAAGTCTCAATTTCAACATTTTTAGATTTTTATTAACTTAACAAATTAAATTAAGTATGATTTTTGAAATTGGAGATAATAGTTATGTATGGGTTCCAGGCTTGATTTTTGACGCCCGGTGCCACCGAATAATTCTTAATTATTATAAGTCTCAATTTCAACATTTTTAGATTTTTATTAACTTAATAAATTAAATTAAGTATGATTTTTGAAATTGGAGATAATAGTTATGTATGGGTTCCAGGCTTGATTTTTGACGCCCGGTACCACCGAATAATTCTTAATTATTATAAGTCTCAATTTCTACGCTAAAAGGCTCTACATTTTACTACGCTAAAAGGCTCTACATTTTACTTCGCTAAAAGGCTCTATATTTTACTTCGCTAAAAGACACTATATTTTACTACGCTATAAGGCTATACAATATGAACATAACATCAACAATACAAATAAACAAAATAAATAATATTATTTAACACAAACAATCAAGTAGCATTTTTGGTCACAAACATAACATAAATTCGGATATCAAATAAATCAAACCGGGTATATAAAAGAAACAAAATTAAACACTAACATAACAAAAATTCACATGGAAACATACTAAACAATGCTAATGCATGACTATATGAGTTCCGGCATAAACTAAATTGAAATACCTCGATGTAAATATTATTAAAATCGAATTTTTGCACCCGAAACACGCAATGCAAAACTTCTTTTGTGTGTGGGACCTACACTTCTTGCTCTTTATGGGACGGATGAGGCCGAAATTTTTCTTTTTTTTAAATTGTAGGCGGGGTGGGGGACCAGAAAACTTTGAGTTTGATTTTTTAATGGAGATCGTTGTCTGTGGGAAGAAGACGACCCGTTTTTATTAGGGCAATTCGTAGTTCAGTACAACGAATTGTAATTCGCAGTACTGTACTACGAAATGCCATAAAAAATTATTTTTTTTTAAAACTGCGAAATGCCTTAACGGCAAAAAATTCGTTAAGTCAATTCGCAGTATAAAACTGCGAAATACCCATTATTGTATCTTTTTTTTTTAACATCAAAAATGTATTTTATGTTCAAAAAATTATTAATTATGACATTTCTTACTTCCCATTCAAAGAAAGGAAGAAAAAAAAGGCACATAATATGCACTATGACAAGTCAATGAAGTCACTAGCAAGTGCAAATTAATAGCAAGCAGAAAGACGAAACGTCAATCACAATGTCTATGTCCACACCCTCCTTTCTTCTCTGCTCTATTCTGGAGTCTGGACTCTGCATTGCATTGCATGTGTTTCTGATTCATTTACTTCAATGAAAAAAAGTACCTATGCACTGCTCCTCTCCTTCATCTCTTTCTTGTTTTAGTCTGAATGAATAATTCTCAGAAAGAGAAATAATTGAACTTTTTTCGTTTGTATTTTTTTAAAATAAAAAATCAATAGGTCCTATCGAGTAATAGAAAAATCGAATGCACAACCCTAGTCATCCACACACCTTCAAACTAATCCCTCTTTGTTTCAATCAGCTCTACCCCAAACAACTTTTAACAAGCTCAAAATTATTCCATCCAACATTTGATTTTTACCCCCAAAAGCAAAACTAAAAACAATAAACAAACTGATGGGGAGTAGTACAATCTTTTACGCCCAAAATTTAAAGCTAAATAACAATACAAAATAAAAAAGATCAAGCAAGAGGTGATGCCCTACGTCAAATTGACGGGACAAGGGAAGCAGGCATTCGAATCAATCAGACGTCTATTAAAGGGTAAATAAGATCCAACAATCACGGCCTGCCGAGCTATCACAACATGGAGTGTACCAAAAATCAATCCTTTACTACTTTGTTTTGTTTCTTTTGTTTGGGTATTGTCATATCACTTAAACATTATCCCACCACCGACGGAGAATTTATGTATTAATACATGATTATCATTGTAGAATTTGGCAAGTACATGCACAAACTTTTCGTGCATGTCGTATGATGCAACCAATAGAAACCTCAGTAATTGCTTGGGTCTTATTCACGAACTAAGATAGACATATCTGCTTAGAATAAGGGAAATGTTATCTAATTTTTCAGTCCACTAGTTTCTCCATCATAATGCTTTTCATCTGTAACTAGCTACTATCAACCTAAGAGAGGCAATTCGTTAGGGTACTATTTATCCACCGGCCTTCAATTGCACTGAAATGGATAAGGAATGAGATTACTCTTTTTTGTTTAGGAAAATGCATAAGTACCCCTGATCTATACCCGGATTTCTAACTACACACTTTTTTTTGTAGGAATCTTATTACCACCCTAAACTTATTTTAAATGCAATTATTTGCATCCTTAGCGCTGACAACCAAACTGTTGGCAAATGGTGAGCTACACGCGCCCCCACATGTATTTTTAGTACTTTTTTTATTTTTTCATTCTTTTTCTTATCCTTTTTTCTTATTTCTTACTATTCTAATTTTTTTTGGTTATTTCATTCTCTTTCTTTTGTTTTGGTCACCGGCGGCATAAAATGGTGGTCGTCGAAATTTCACAAACACAATTTTTTCCGGTTAATTTTTTTTTCCGCCGACAGATTTTTATCCCGATCTAAGTGTGTTATGTTTTAAATATATATAAAATTTTTTTGAAAGTATAATTTATGTGGGGGAGGAAGAGCAAAAGAAATAAAAATGAATATAAGCTGAGAAAACTTTTTCCAGTTAAAATTTCAATACACCATTTTTTTTTTCCGCCATGGGAAGATTTTCCGATGATGAATTTTTTCCCCCAAATCTGAGTGTATTTTGCTTTGCTTATGAATAGATCTTTTTGAGAGTTTAATTTTTGTGTGAAAAGAAAAAATGGAAGAAAAACGGTTAGATAAAGTCGCCGGTGAATGAATATCCGCCGGAAATAGAGAAGAAACGAAAAAAAAGTTAAAAAAAAAAAGACAAAGAAAAAGGAAAAGGAAAAGGAAAAGGAAAAAAAAAGTAAGGAAAATGGTAAAGAAGAATAAAAAATAATCTGAAAATAGTTTTTTCTTGCTTCTCACTCTCTCAAGGGAGAGTAAAATACAACCGCAAAGAAAAAATATGTAGTTAGGAATTCGGGTATTGGTCAGCGTACACATGCATTTTCCCTTTTGTTTATTATAACACACTTTCTATTTTGTAATAACCCCTCCATGTCATTTTACGTGAAGATATTTGATGGGCATGAAGTTAAAAAAGGAAAAATATTTTGAAAACGTGTGGACCTGAGCAATTCATATACTACATTTTTAATGACATGTGACTTAAAAATCATATCACGAGGAATAAATAAAAAGTTTAGAGTTAAATATTTCTAAATATGTGTCTCATTTTTTATTTTATTTTTTGAAACAGATATTAGAAAAGGAAGTCATGTGTAATGATCCGACCGATCGTTTTGAGCTCTAGCGCGTCGTTCGGCAGTTTTAGGCCATGAACAGCTTCACTTTCAAGTATTATGACTTGTATGCATGGTTGGGATTGAATTCCGGGAATTTTTGGAGTTGATTAGGAAAGAAAATTCTCATTTCGAAAGCTTTAAGTTGGAAGAATTGACTAAGATTTGGACTTTTAAGTAAACGACCTCGGAATCGGGATTTGAAGGTTCCAGCAGGTTCCTAAGATGATTTTGGACTTGGGCGTATGTCCAGATCGGGTTTAGGATAACCCGGGAGTGTTTTGGCGCCTATTGTGGAAGTCAACATTTTTGGATGAATTTCATAAGTTTGTGTTGAAGTGCATTTCAGTGTTATCGATGTCCGTTTGGAATTTTGAGTCTGGTAATAGCTCCGTATGGTGATTCTGGTATTTGGGGCGCGTCCGGAAGTAGATTCGGAGGTCCATAAGTCATTTTGGAGTCGTTTGACTAAAGTTAGAAATTTGAAGGTTTTTGAGAAATTTGATCGGAAGTGGACTTTTTGATATCGGGGTCGAAATTCGATTCCGGTAGTTGGAGTAGGTCCGTAATGTCGAATATGACTTGTGTGCAAAATTTGAGGTCAATCGGATATGATTTGATAGGTTTCGGCATCGAATGGAGAAGTTCGAAGTTCCACAGTTAATCAAGTTTGAAATGGAGTATGATTTGTGATTTTAGCATTGTTTGATGTGATTTGAGGCCTCGAGCAAGTACGTGTTATGTTATGGGACTAGTTTGTGTGATTGGATGAGGTCTCGGGGGGCCTCGTGTGGATTCCGGGTGATTAACGGATCGAATTTGAAGTTAGAAGAAGAATTGAGCAGCTGCCTTCTGGTGTAACCGCACCTGCGAGGCTTGGGCCGCAGGTGCGGAGCCGCAGAAGCGGCCCTGTGATCGCATATGCGATTTTGGTGGGGGAGAGCTGGGACCGCAGATGCGGTCATCTCGCCGCAAAAGCGGGACCGCACCTGCGGAAGAGAAGGCGTATAAGCGGGAATGGGCTGGGAGCCCTGGGCCGCAGAAGCGGTATTTGGTCCGCACCTGCAGGATCGTAGAAGCGTCGCGTGGCCGCAAGTGCGAAAGGCTGGAGGCAGTGAGGTTTCTTTAAATCGGGATTTGGCTCATTTTCACTTTATTTTTCTCATAGGAGTCGATTTTGGAGCAAGTTGGGAGTGCCATTTTCACCACGAAACATTAGGTAAGTGGTTTATACTAGTTTGAGTTAAATACATCAATTATGTGAATGGCCTAAATGGCACCTGTACTTCACCCACTTTGTCATGCCAGTCCCCAAACTTACATATTTGACAATTGAACACTTATACTCATTCAAAACGTGAATAATAAACGCTTATCCAAGGAGGCTGCCAGTGCGTGTTTGACAATCGCCTACACGTAGGACGCCACGTCAATAAAATATATCCACGGCTCCAAGTCACATCTGATGGCCAAATAGGATAAAAAATCGAGAAATAATTATTTACCCCCCCCCCCCCCAAATCCACATTTCCCCTCATTTTATAATTACCCCGCTAAATTAGAGCTTAGATAGTATCGAACAACAGTAAGTCGCTCCTCTCTTCTCCGTCGTTGTTGCCGGGATTTTCATCTGTACAGTTGTTATCAAAGTTTGTGGGGTAAGTTTCTTCATTTATTCTTCATATTTTGTCTTTATTGTTCTTCATTTCCTTCTATTTATGGGGATTTTGCTCTGTTTAGGGTTTTTTAGGGGGAGGTTGGGTTAGGTCGTAATTGTTGTTTAATATCCTTAATATATAGGGCTTTTGTTGTGTTTTGCTATATGTTAGAGTGAAAGGCCTTTTTAATGTAGTGTCATGCATGTAATGGCATATTTGGTTATTCTCTTTAGTGTTTTGGGTTTTTGTTTTCAAATCAGAATTTCATCCTAGTGTCTTGGGTTTTTGTTGGGTCTCGTTCTTGTTAGCGGTCCACCACAGTATTTTCTGAATATTATAAGGCATTGTAGGGACGAAAAAGAAATCTTGGATGCTTTTTTACTTTAAAAATCTGTCTTTTTTGTTGGTTTGTTTATGGAGTTGTGTAAAGGTGCAACTTTTGATAACAAATAGTCATTGATAACACTGTTTTTTTTTTGTTACTTTGCAGGTATGAAAAGAAAATGGCTTCAACCCTAGTTAACCTACAAATCCACCACATGGTAATTTTGTATCCGACCCTGACCTATGGTATGCAAATGGACTAACTTGTCCTCGCTTAGCTACAGTTGATGTGGATGAGCTACATGTTATATTGTTTCACAAGTTTGCTAGGGACTTAGGATTTTTAGAAGTGGATTTGTTTGGATGTAAAGTTAACAAAAGTGGTGCCTATTTCATTTTAAAAACAGATGCTGATGTGTTAAATTTTCTTAATACATTAAAAGGTGGTGACTTTGTTGATGTTTGTATTGTCCATAAAATTAGTGAGGCTATTCTTGTTGAGGACATAACTGAACTAGACCCTACTATACAAACAGAGAGGCATGATAGTGGGTTAAATGCTAGGGCTGATGTGTCAACTCCTAGCTTTTGCATGTTTAGGACAAAAATTGACAAAGATAAGGGTAAGGGGCAGATATAAATGAAGAGATAGAAGAATCAGATGAAGGTGAAAGTAATAACTTCTCTTCCTATCACCTTCAAACATCAGAATCTGAATCTGATGAGGACCTTGATGATTCTGAAGGGTCTGACTCACTGTTTGATATAGATGAGAACATTAAAGAGTGTAGTAATTTGGAAGATGATTTAGCTGAAATTAGACAGTCTAAACTTAACAAAAAGAAGGATGCCCAAGTAAATGTAGATGAGATACCATCTGGTCCAGTTGGTGTAGATGATGGTTTTGAAGATATGCATAAGAACAAAAGGGAAAAATATGAAGGGAAACTAGGAGGGGATGACCAGTATTTTGATAGCTCAGATCCAGGTAGTGAGTGTAGTGATGATGACAGAGAACCTGTTGGTCCCGATGAAGTAAGGGATGCACCAGCTAGGAATCCAAGTAAGAAGGTGTATTTTGATACAACTTCCAAAAAAATATTTTTTGAACTGTATATGATCTTTGAGAATGTTGTACTGTTTAGGGAGGCATTGCAGACATATTCTATTCAAAAAGGTGTCAACCTTAAGTTGAAACCTAATGAGAAGGAAAGTGTTAGGGCAAAGTGCACAAAAAATGGATGTCCATGGCATATCCTTGGTAGCATTGAAGGCAGCACCAGAAACTTTAGGGTGATTACATACTACCCTGTCCATAAATGCTACAAGAAAACAGGGAACAAGATGTGTAACCCACTATGGATTGCAAAAAAATTCAAAGACAGAATAGTTAGTGAGCCTCAAATTAAACTTCATCAGATTCAAGCCTTACTTAGGCAATCATATGGCTTGTATGTGAGTAAAACAACCTGTAGAAGAGCAAAAATGATAGTTATGAAGGAGAATATGGGTGATTACAAGAAAGAATTTGCTAGGCTTCATGATTATGCAGAAATGCTGAAGTCTACTAATCCTGGCACTACTGTAGTGATAAGGACTTCTAAGGATTCAGTTCATGGCAAGGAAGTCTTTATGGGCATTTATGTCTGTCTTGAAGCATTAAAAACTGGATGGTTAGAAGGGTGCACAAACATAATTGGCTTTGATGGTGCATTCCTAAAGGGGACATGTAAAGGTGAACTGCTTTCCTGCATTTCCAAGGATGGAAATAATCAAATGTTCCCTGTGGCTTGGGCAGTAGTCGAAAAGGAATCAAAGGATACATGATCTTGGTTTATCAGGTGTCTCAAGCATGATCTAAACTTGACAGAAACTGAAGGAGAAGGGCTGACAGTCATGTCTGATATGCAGAAGGTATGGTTTCTAATACTCTTTCTTTAAAGTGTAATTGTTTTCATTTATGTTTAAGTTATAACAATATAGTTTTTATGACTGTAGGGTCTTCATCTAGCAATAACTCAGTTATTGCCAAATGCTGAAATGAGATGGTGTGCTAGACATATCTGGGCTAATTGGAAGCAAACTTGGCCTGGTGAGGAAAGAAGAAGAAAATTCTGGCAGTGTGCAAGAGCTACATTTGAGGTTTACTTTAGCAAGAAGTTGGATGAAATGGACCAACTGGGGGGAAATATTGTTCAGGACTTACTGACATACAACAAGGAAACATGGTGTAGGGCATATTTCAAAGACCATAGTAAGTGTGATGTAGTTGAGAACAACATGTGTGAGACATTCAATAGTTGGATATTGGCAGCTAGGCACAAGTCTATCATTACTATGTTAGAGGAAATTAGAATCAAGTGTATGGAGAGGATGAATAGCATGAGAGTGTTTTCTAAAAAATGGGTAGGTGAGATATCACCCATGGCTATGGAAATACTTGTAGAGAATGCTCAAAGGGCAGCCAAATGTGAAGTCAAATTTAATGGTGAAACAGGGTATGAGATCCAGGATGGGCCATATAAACATGTTGTTGACTTTAGGGCATATACCTGTACTTGTAGATCATGGCAACTCAAAGGAATTCCATGTGCACATGCAATTACAGTAATGCATTACAAGAACTATGAGGTTGAGCCATATGTTGACCATTGGTACAGAAAGGATACCTACCTTAAGGCATATAGCAGATTCATTCAACCTTTAACTAGTATGAATTTGTGGCCAACAAGCACACTGCCAGCTATTGAGCCACCTGTTATAACTGCAATGCCAGGAAGGCCAAAGAAAAAAAGGACAAAGGCTGCTGATGAACCAAAGAAGAAGTTTGGGAAGGGTACAAGGATATGGAGACAAATGAGATGTTCTTTGTGCAACACTCTAGGACATAACAAGAAAGGATGCCCATCAGCAGTAAGTATTAATGTTTGTTTTGTTACTAATATTGAAAGAATTCAATTACTAGTGATAGTTTGTTATGTGTATGCAGAAAAACCAAGAAGGAAGGGCTGGAACTAGTTCAGGTAGAGGTGAAACTGCTGAAAGTGGAGCTGTAGCAGCTGGAAGTGCATCATCAATACCTGCAAGTGCATCCTTCACTCCACCAATCATTGATCCAAGCACACAACAATCAACTAATGTTGCAGGAGGTCCAAAAAGGAAGACCAATGAGCCTAGAAGAGGTGGTGCAAATGCAGGGTCTAAGAGACCAAAGACAGCAGGATATGGTGTGCTATTTGATTCAAGTGGCACTGTTATACAGAGGGTAAATATTTCAACTCAATTACACAATGGTTTACTACATAATCCCTCCCTCACAACCTTTTATTTTCGTGCAGTCTGGAACTACTAACAGAGTGGTACACAATCCTTCTACACTCATAAGTTCTACTCCTACCAACATTGAACTTAGGTTCAAACCACTTGGACTAAAGTGGAAGGGTCGACCAGTAGTTACACAAAGGCAGCTGCAAGAACAGAGTTACAGAAGGGCAAAGTCTGCTACAACCACTCAAGCCACACCAGTTACACAATCCACACCAAGCAGCCAAGCCACAACAGACATTAATTGAAGTGCTCAACTGATATTTACTATGTTTTTGTTGACTGTCGTAGACAATATTTTGTAAAGCTACTTCATTATGTATGTTTTTGTTGACTGTGGTAGACAATATTTTGTAAAGCTACTTCATTATGTATGTTTTTTTTGATTGCCTATCATTGACAATATTTTGTAAACCAACTCCCTTAATTTGGATGTTTTATTAACTGCCTATAACACAAGCCATTATATTAGTACTTGTTGCTGTAATGGAGCCTTTCTCAATATATTCCATGAACAAAATTTTACATCAACACAAAATATGTAGCCTAAACCCAGGAAATAAAAAAGTGCACTATCAATCCTAAACAAATAACATAATAGCTAACATTAAAACAAGTACAACCACAATTATAATAGCAGCAACTCTGAACTTCGACCTTCCTTGACTTCTTTGACAATGGCATCGATCACTCTTCTTAATAAGAGCCGCAAGAAGAGTCTCGTAATGTTCTTCCTCAATCGCAGGATCAACCCATCTAAAAAAGCCACAACCTTCACCAATCTCATATATTCGGCAGCCCAGGAACCTCCTTCCAGGATTGGTGGGTGTTCGTGACATTTTAAGAACTGCAGCAACTCCACAATAACGAAGGAGAAGAGGCGGCAATAGCGTATTTGTTGCAGGAGAAGCAGAAAAAAATCCACTTTCAAAACAAAAGAAGATTGCAAAAATTGATGGGCAAAGAAAATTCACATGAAATTAAAATTCTATTTTTGACTGTTGAAGCTAACAAAGAAAGAAGAAGGCATCAGATTTGCTAAATTTAGCTTCTCCAATGTTCAACAATGGAGAATAAGGTACAAAGAAGAAGATGGATGTTAAATAGGCTAAACTATTACCGTTAGGGATTTTTTTACTGTCTTCACGCCCCTTACAGGCGTGTGAATCACGCACTGAAGCCACATATGACACATAGGATAAGCCACGTTGGATAAGCGTTTATTATTCACGTTTTGAATGAGTATAAGTGTTCAATTGGCAAATATGTAAGTTTGGGGACCGGCATGACAAAGTGGGTGAAGTACAAGTTCCATTTAGGCTATTCTGCCCATGGAAATTAGTAGAAATTTGGGATTTTGAGGAAAACGTAAAAATTTGGTATTCTTGGATTTTGACCACTATTTTGGACATGAAATTGAGAGTAAATTATATATTTGAGCTCGTGAGGTTATGGGTAAACTTTATCTTCGAAAAATTTCGGAATTCGGGCACTGTCACGACCCATTTTCTGAACAAGCCGGGACCGGCACTCGATCACTAAACATGACCGAGCGAACCATCTCTGCTTATCAAATCTATTATAACTCCAAACTTTATATGCAACAAGGCAATACTCTAACCAAATACTTTTGATTAATTTAAATATTTAAATAAATCAACTCCAAAACTTTATTCGTAGTAACTACTGAATTAATGCTAAGTTATTATAAAAAAAACAAATCTGAATCTTGACCCAACAACTATGTCTATAAAGCCTCTACTGATAAACTGACGCACTGCTCAGGACATGAGATTTCCTGTCCAGTTCTCTAAGTAAACAAAGAAATGACTAAATAAAAATGACTCTAAGGAATACTCCACGAACAAAAGCGGAGCTCACCAATAGCACTGGAAGAGAAAGAAGTCCTAACTCGTAGCCTGTTAGCCTGCAAATCCGGTTCCTACGTTGTATCGCAGACCAACGTAGGTTCCCAAAAGAGAACGTCAGTACCATCCATTGTACTCAGTGAGTCTCAACAACAGGGGGCGAAACTTTAATAACATATACATTATGAGCAAAGATTCTAAATGCATGTAAAACATAAAGCTTATAAGAATTATTCTAAATAATTGCATAATAGCAGTTTGTGAATATACTAAAAGAAATTATTTTCTTTTTCTTTCTTAAAAAAAATACTTCACTTTATACTTTGGGAGTTCCAACTATCCTGACTTAATTCTGTCTCAGTCACCGTGTGATCGGCACGGGTTCGATCCCAACCTGATCGAATAGGCCCAATCCACGAAGTGCCACTCGCTTCATGGTTCTCAGCGCTCATGTCTCATACCTTAGCATGGCTAAGTAAATTCTCAGCAACGAGACCCTCGGCTCGTGTGCTCCCTACTTTGACACAAGTAGTTTCAGGAAGTCAACGCCTTGGTCAGGACCCTAGGCCTGGACGATGACCCCTTCTCAGAATAAAGGATACTCCCAAAAATCTTTTCTTTCTAAAATTTCCTCTTGTGACTTTTCAAGTCTAAATCTTTTATACATACTCATACTAGTATCCTTAAATGTAAGGCATGACATAAGAATGAAATAAACATTCAAAGGTATTTATAAAGGTTCTTGATCCTTCATGAATTTTCAACATGAAAATGGCATATAAGAATAACATAAAAATTTGAAATTTACGCACATATATCCAAATAATCATCTAAACTTTAGCTAGAAAATAATTCTAAGCTAATAGGTACTTACTACTCCAATTAAGTATATATATTAACTCTTTTATGCAATTCATCAAACACTGTGTTGCGTGCTTTTGTGAGTTAAACCACTTTAGTAAAGGGTTATATCAACTCACCTCAAAACTTCTTGAGCCAATACGTAGGCCCCAGTCCAATTTATACCCGTCAAACAATCGATTCTACAACAACCAGTCATTTTAATCAATTTTAAAGTTTCACACCTAAACATGGAATTTACTGTTGATAAAGAGGAAGAAGGGAATTAACTATTCAATTATTACCTGTTACCACTTTAGGATAATTGACAATAGGGAATTTTATATACCTGAGTTCAAGAATAAGTGAGTTATAATGAACCCTAGAATTTTCCGTGCGTGAGCAATTCCTGGCTGCCTTTGTTCGTTTTCTATACCTGGCGTGAATAAACAGTAACTTTTGTTCTGTATTGTCTTTAAGGTCTTTAAGTCCTTTTACTTTTTAAGTGCCACTACGTTTCTTTACCTTTTTCAAGGTCTTTAAGTTCCTTTTTTTTTGTTTTATTATTTTTATCTTTTTGTTTTGTTTTGCCTTAACTAATAATTATTTATACCCACTTTTAAATATTACTAAATATTAGTGATATTAAAATTATAATATCCCCTAATTGTATATTCAATTATTTAAGTGTATATATATATATATATATATATATATATATATATATATATATTTCACTATAGGCAAGATAAAAATAATAGTAATAATAATAATAATAATTCAGTTCTATAATTGGCGTATCTTGAAACTTTTATAAATTTGAAGAGTGTTACAGGCACGTGGGCACGAGGGTAATTTTTATCGCCTTTTCGATCGGGGGTTAGAAATTTTTATAAATTGGATTATAATGAGTGATTGAGAGTATATTAATGGGTTTGCATAATTATTGGCTAGTTTTGGAGCGTTGAGCATCAGTCGTCGGAAGGGCTTGGAAGCCGGTTATGTAACTTCGGAGCGAGGTGAGTCTCCTTTCTAACCTTGTAATAGAGAATTAACCACATAGGTGAAATAATTAATTATGTGCTCCTATTTGTGGTGGCTACGTACGCACGAGGTGACGAGAGTCCGTGCGTAGCTACTATTATGCCTATGTCCGGGTAGTCTTAAGCTACATCATGCCTTGTTGATATTGTTGTTGTTTTATGTTAATTGTTTGCTTTGAGAAGAAATAAGATTGAGGGTGCGCAATAATTGTGTTGAAAAGTATTTTAATTGAGGAATTTAAGAATTTAAGTGTTTCCATTTAAACTGAGTATTTTCGAAAAGAATTGAGGAACCTTTTATTAACTTAAGAAAATCTATGCGCAATCGCGTCGCATGTATGTTTCGCGAGCGGGGAAAAATTTCTTAAATTTATATTTGACCGCGCCGCATGTATGATTCGCGAGCGGGAAAAATTTCTTAAATCTATACTTGACCGTGTCGCACGTATGATTCGCAAGCGGGGTATTTCCTTCCACTACTCTCGTGGGAGCGGGCCGATCGCCTCGGCAGGTTAATAGATGCATCTATGGTTTGCGTCTTCGACCCTCTGGCAGTGCACAGTTTACTTTTATGTTGGATCGGGTCGTATACCTCGGCATTTCCTATATATATATATATATATTATACTCATGGTATCGTTCGTAACACTTGGCAAGAAGCCTGTGTATCTGAGGGATTTTTCCTGATTTGAATTCTAATAACTTCCTTGACGAAAACCACTATAATTGCACATATATGCTCCGGTTACGGAGGGAACTTACTAGCTGAAGACTTGAGTAAAATTATAAAGGGGATGGTACCATGTGTTTTATACATGTTTATTTTATATATTTGCCCTGTTTCATACTTACTCACTTTTTTATCGTATTGATATTATTGGACCACTAGTAAGTGTCGAAGTCGACCTCTCGTCACTACTTCTTCGAGGTTAGACGGGATACTTACTGGGTACACATTGTTTTCGTACTCATGCTACATTTGCTGTGTATTTTTGTTGCACAGGCACATGTACCTCTAGTGGCCTAATGGGCGTAACAACAAGGATGATTCGGAGACTTAGGTGAGGTGCATCTCTCGTGACAACCCGCAGCCAACAGAGTCTCTTTCAGTGTATTGTATTTACTTTCTGTCCAAATTTCTGTACAGTTATTGTACTTCATTAGATTTCCTAGTGATTGCTCATGCACTTGGGACACCGGGTTCTGAGGTGATTATGGGATTATTCAGCAGTTAAATTTTATAAATACAACATTATTTGTTCTGTGGAGTTCCTTATTTAATGTGTAATGTATAAAAGAAATAATTTCAAAAATATTAAAATGAGAGTTTAATTAGTTACTTAATGTTGGCTAGCCTGATCGAGGTGTCCGGCGCCATCACGGTCTTTAATGGATTTTGGGCCATGACATCATGTACCACATAAAATGGAATAGATGGACTACTTCAATACGTTTAAATACTATTGCATTACCTTTTTTTCCAAACTTAAAAACCTTTAAGAATTGATAATCATTTAACTATGTAAAGTCTAACACTCTGTTTGGATCATTGTCCCCATCGTTTTATAATGTATTGTATTGTACTGTATTTTATCGTATTGTATTATATCGTTTTATAAATACACTGTTTAGATAGATTGTATTGTTTGTTATTGTTAAATAATATTTTGTTGTTTGGTTTGACTGTATCGTATACTGTAACTGATAAGTTTACTAAAATGCCCTCAACTGTTTAAATATTAAATTTATCAAAAATTATGCATAAAAATAGTTTTAAAATATAAAACAGAAGAAGACACAACACCTTAAGAAGCAGAACAAAGGAGCGAGACAGAAGAAGGCAAACCAAGGGAGTACAACTAAGTATAATTGAGTTCAAAGCAAATTAGGAAGAAAAAATAAAACAAAGGCGGCAAAACACCTTTAACGTTGGCGGCCGAAGTTATGAAAAAAAATAATGTAGGTCATAGGTTGGAGATTTGGAGTTAAAATAGCAAAAAAAAAAAAAAAAAAAAAAAAGCTAAAGGGTAAAATAGAATTGTGGAGTAATAAGTTAGGGCATAATTGAAAAGAAAACCAAATCGGTTGTTGCAAAAAAGGGGACGTTTCATTGTTCCGGAACAATGGATTTAACAATACAATACAATCAATTTTAATGAAACAATCAAAACAAATATTGTTTTAGGATAATAATACAATACGATACAATGGGGAATAACCATCCAAACAAGCTGTAAATTAGATGTGATATTTTCCCAATAAAATAAATTTGCATAACACCTTAAATTATCTTTTCTCACTAGAGCTAAATACTCCCTCCGTTCTCTTCTACCAGTCCGATAGATTAAAAATATTTTTTTTTTCTTTTAGTTGTCCATTTTTATAAATTTAGATAGGGTTATTATTATTATTTTTAAATGTTATCTTTATCATTAAGTACGCACACTTTCCAATTATTGCTTTTGATAGAACTTTAATTACCAGTAAGGATAATTTAGTAAAATCAACTCTTAATAAGTGATGTCTTAAGAGGAGTGCAAAAGTGAATAATGGACTAGTAAAAAAGAACAGATTGAGTATATACTAAGTCGAATGAACATATTGTGAGCACGTGATTTTTGCCCTAAGCAAATTAATTCCAAAAGTTTCAAGTAATTGACTTCTTTATTATTTTACACTTTTTTGTGAATTTTTGTTAAATTGCGGCGTTAATTGGTTGCATTTTTATTTCACGTAAAAATATAAAAACAAAAAAAATGTGCCTTTGCATTTAGGGATTTAATATCACAATTTTGGTATTAATTAATTTTAAAACAAAATTCAAAGAAAATTGCAAAAAATAGTTTCTTTGCACTTTCAATTGTTAATTGTTGCATTTTTATCCTTTAAATAGAGTTTTAAATAATTTTAGAGTTTAAATAGTTTAATTAAGTCCTTGTTTTGTTTTAGCATTTTATAAAATCAGAAAAAATAAATAAATACAGAAATACAAAAATACAAAAAAAATATATAAAATACAAAAGAAAGTAAATAAAATACAAGAAAAGCAAAAATGGCTGCCAAGAGTTGGGCCAAAATGGCTGAGCCCAAATAAAATAAACACCAACCCGTCCAAACCCAACCCATAGCACCCGGTCCAGTTCGGTTGTAATGAAACGACGCCGTTTCATTGGCGTTAGATCAGGACCGTCGAGGTTTGTTGATCGAACGGTCCTGAAGCCCACGACATTTAATATATAAATGTCCAAACACACCCCCCCTACCCCCAAAACCACCGTCTCTCATACCCTGCTGATTCCGGCGTAACGCCGCCCGTCAGCACCATCCCCCACCGTCCGCCGCCGGCCGGAAATCGCCTCCGCCGGCGGCGAAGCTCCAAATCACCCAAAAATTACACCCCTCAATCCTCTCATCCTCCTCTTTCCAATCCCCAACCTAGTTTCCCTCAAATCGCAACCAAAATGCTCGAATATGCGATTGAAATTTCCGGCCAGGATACCACCTTTCCCAAACCCCACCAAATTTACACCATAAGACCACCACGACCTCCTCTATCAAACCCCTAAGGTCCTGATCCTCAAACATGGCCGGAACTTCTCGAATATGGATTTGAAGTTTTCCGGCCAAAACCCTAATTGCCCCAAACCTCCCCAGATTAATACTACGTGATCCTTTCGTCTTCCTCATGAGGAGTTCAGCGTCAGTGGTGGTCAAATATCACCGGATTGGTTCAAATGTCAGATCGGAGAGTGGCAGAGTCTCGAGCCGTCAGTTGAGTTTGATTTTTCTTTCTTTATTTTTGATTAATTCGTTTCCTGTTCTCATATTTGTAAAATCTCTATTCCAGTACACATTTAATTTCCATCAATCTCTTGTTTTGATTTTTGCGCCTGGTTATTAGTCTGTTAGGGCCCTCAATTCT
>NW_017673809.1:0-3388 GCF_001879085.1 Nicotiana attenuata
GCGGTGCATTTTTGTGCGGTCCGCGCTAGTCTTCAGCACAATATATAAAGTCGGGATTTTCAGTCATTTCTTCACTTTTTCAAAATCCAAAACATAAGAGGCGATTTTCCAAACGATTCTACTTCTTCAAAACGATTGGTAAGTGATTTCTAACTGATTTTCTTTACTCCTTAACATCCTTAAACATAATTTCAACTTCAAAACGAAGATTTTAATGGGGAAATTGGGAATTTAGGGTAGAACCTATGTTTTCTAAAATTGGGGGTTTTGGACCTCAATTCGGGGTCCGATTCCAAAATAACTTACATATTTGAGTTCATGGGGGAATGGGTAAACGGGTTTTGGTTCGAACCTCGGGTTTTGACCATGTGGGCCCGGGGGCATTTTTGACCTTTTGGGGTAAATTGATGAAAAAGCTATAATTAGTCATTGGGTTTGATTTGTTTAGCACATATTGATATCATGAAGACCTTATTGCATAGATTTGGTCGAGTTGGAGCTGAATTCGAGAGGGAAAGCGGTCGTGGAGGATTGTATTGGCCGCGGAAGTTGAGGTAAGTGTTTGGTTTAACCCTAGCTTGAGGGAATAGGAGTCGAGTCTTGTTTGCTAATTGCTAAATGATCGAGTACGATGTATAGGCATGGTGACGAGTTCCTATACATTGGGGTCTAGCATGACCGTGAGTCCTTATATGTGAGTTGTTTGGATATTGTTATGCCTTCCATGTTGTTAATGGCTTCTATACGTGGTAAACAGCTTGTGAAAGATATTGTGATTGTAGAACTTCGTGGAGCATTGGCTCGGTCTGAAATACAAATGGTGAGGGTATGTGAAATGAGAAATGCCTTAGAGCTTGACACGAGTGTTAATGAGAGTTAGGATATGGAAATGAAAGAAAAAGAGGAATAACGATTTACTCTTGCATGGTTGTTATTGGTTGTTTGTGTACCCTTGTTGGGATTTCTTTCCAAATACTTGTTCACTCCCTTGCCCTTTATTTGTGACTGTTGTTTGGGCAAGGTGGAGAGGTATGCATTACGGATCGGGTTGCGCGCCGCAACAATGTTAATTGAGGATCGGGTTGCACGCCGCAACAGTGATAATTGTGGATCGGGTTGCACGCCGCAACAATGATAATTGTGGATCGGGTTGCACGCCGCAACAATGTTAATTGTGGATCGGGTTGCACGCCGCAACAGTGATAATTGTGGATCGGGTTGCACGCCGCAACAATGTTAATTTTGGATCGGGTTGCACGCCACAACAGTGATAATTGTGGATCAGGTTGCATGCCGCAACAGTGTTGAAATGTATTAGGGTCGGGTTGCGCGCCGCAACAGTTATTGATGCAAATGTGTTTAGTGTTGGTATTAGTTTCTTGTTCGCCTTAAATTTTAAATTGCACCTAGATTGACTACTTTGGATTTATTGTTAATGTTGTTATCTCCCCACAGCATGTTTCCCCACCTATACTATTAGTTGCTTTGTACCTCGATTTCTGCAGTATATTTATAATCGCACAGGTTTATGTGAGGTCCAGTCTAGCCTCGTCACTACTTCGCCGGGGTTAGACTAGGCACTTACCAGCACATGGGGTCGGTTGTGCTGATGCTACACTCTGTGCATTTTTTGCACAGGTCCAGGTATTGAGCAGCAGCAGCAGCATTAGCACGGGGGCGAACCTTCAGTCCAGAGAGACCCAAGGTAGCTTACAGGCGTCCGCAGGCCCGGCGTCTCCCTTCTATCTTTACATTTGGCTGTCATCTCATTGTACCCGAGATAAACAGATTATGTTTCTTTCAGACTTTGTATGTAGTACTCCTTAGATGTTCGTGAGTATGTGACTCCAGTCCCGGGGTAGAGATATATGTGATGGAACTTCTGTATTATTGATCGTCTATCTTCATTTAAGTCTTCCACTTATGGTTTTAATTCCGCTGCCTTTATTTAATGCTGTTAATTGTTAAAAAGGAACATGTGTTTAAGGAATTTGTTAATTAAGTTGGCTTGCCTAGCTCCGTTAGTAGGCGCCATCACGACTCCCGATGGTGGGAAATCCGGGTCGTGACAAGTTGGTATCAGAGCTCTAGGTTACATAGGTCTCACAACTCACGGACAAGTTTAGTAGAGTCTGAGAGATCGGTACTGAGACGTCTGTACTTATCCCCCAGAGGCTGCCAAGTTAGGAAAAACTCTCTCCTTTGTTCTTTCTTGTCGTGCGGTTTGGTTTCTCAATGCTAATTGGACTTCTACTCTGTTTTCTCGCAGAATGGAGAGAACACGCGCTTCCTCATCTTCAGACCAGCAGTCCGAGCCCCAGGCAGCTCTCGCTAGGGGCAGAGGACGAGGCCGTGCTAGAGGCCGAGGTAGGGGCAGAGCTCAGCCCCGAGCAGCAGCACCAGCGGCGGAGCCCCAGGTCAGTTTTGACGAGGAGGTTCCGGCCCCAGTCCCAGCAGCGCCAGTAGGCCCAGCTCAGGTCCCAGAGGGGTTTATAGCCACCCCAGTTCTTCAGGACGCTTTGGTCAGATTGGTAGGCTTTGTAGAGAGCGTCACTAGAGCGGGTTTGCTTCCAGTAGCCCCAGCCACTTCTCAAGCTAGAGGAGGAGTTCAGACTCCAGCTACACGTACTCTGGAGCAGGTAGCTCCCCAGGCTCAGGTTCCAGTGGTTCAGCCAGCTGTGACAGCTCAGCCGGGTATTGTGACTCAGACCGGCGATGGAGCGGCTATGTCCGCAGATGCTTTGTGGAGACTGGATAGGTTCACCAAGCTCTTCACCACCACATTCAGCGGTGCTTCTTCAGAGGACCCCCAGGATTTCTTGTATAGCTGCCATGAGGTTCTTCGGACTATGGGTATTGTGGAGACCAATGGGGTCGACTTCGCCACTTTTCGTCTAGCAGGATCCGCCAAGACTTGGTGGAGGGATTTCTGTTTAGCCAGACCAGCGGGGTCGCCAGCATTGACATGGGATCAGTTTGCAGAGTTGTTTTTGGAGAAGTTTCTCCCAGTTACTCAGCGAGAGGCTCTTCGCAGGTAGTTCGAGCGACTCCAGTAAGGCTCTATGACAGTCACTCAGTATGAGACCCGGTTTATCGATCTAGCTCGCCATGCTCTTGTCATACTCCCACTGATAGGGAGAGGGTGAGGAGGTTTATTGATGGTTTGATTCAGCCGATTCGTCTCCAGATGGCTAGGGAGACTGGTAGTGAGATCAGCTTTCAGGAGGCGGCCAATGTGGCCCGCCGAGTTGAGATGGTTCTGGCACAGGGGGGTAGCCATAGAGCAGACAAGAGACCTCGTCACTCAGGTCGTTTCAGTGGTGCCTCATCCGGAGGCAGGGATTCTTATGATAGGGGTCAGCCCTCCAGGCCTTTCCAGTCAGCCCTC
>NW_017673809.1:4481-10045 GCF_001879085.1 Nicotiana attenuata
CCATATCGTATGGCCCCGCCGGAGCTGAAGGAGTTAAAGGACCAATTGCAGGACCTATTAGATAAGGGTTTCATTAGACCCAGTGTTTCGCCTTGGGGCGCGCCAGTGTTATTCGTCAAGAAGAAGGATGGTTCGATGCGGATGTGTATAGATTACCGGCAATTGAACAAGGTAACAATTAAGAATAAGTATCCACTGCCGAGGATTGATGATTTGTTCGACCAGCTTCAGGGTGCCAGGGTATTTTCCAAGATTGACTTGAGATCTGGCTACCACCAGTTGAGGATTAGGGCATCCGATGTCCCTAAGACAGCTTTCCGTACTCGGTACGGGCATTACGAGTTCTTGGTCATGTCGTTTGGGTTGACCAATGCCCCAACAGCATTCATGGAGTTGATGAACCGAGTATTCAGGCCATATTTGGACAGGTTCGTGATAGTCTTTATTGATGATATTTTGGTGTACTCCCGCAGCCAGGAGGAGAACGAGCAGCACCTTAGAGTGGTTCTTCAGACTCTGAGGGATAGTCAGTTATATGCCAAGTTCTCCAAGTGTGAGTTCTGGCTGAGTTCAGTAGCATTTTTGGGTCACGTTATATCAGCTGAGGGTATTCAGGTGGACCCGAAGAAGATAAAGGCAGTCAAGAACTGGCCTAGACCAGCATCATCGACGGAGATTCGGAGTTTCTTGGGGTTAGCAGGCTACTACCATCGGTTTGTGGAGGGGTTTTCATCTATAGCAGCCCCGATGACCAGGTTGACCTAGAAGGGTGCCAGTTCAGATGGTCGGAGGAGTGTGAGGCGAGCTTTCAGAAGCTCAAGACAGCCCTAACTACGGCACCAGTGTTGGTCTTGCCCACAGGATCTGGGCCTTATACCGTCTATTGTGATGCTTCCCGTATTAGACTTGGTGCAGTATTGATGCAGGATGGCAAGGTTATAGCCTATGCTTCGAGGCAGTTGAATATTCATGAGAAAAACTATCCAGTGCATGATTTAGAGTTGGCGCCTATTGTCCACGCCTTGAAGATTTGGAGGCATTATTTGTATGGCGTGGCATCTGAGGTGTTCACTGACCACAAGAGTCTTCAGTACTTGTTCAAGCAGAAGGAGTTGAATTTGAGACAGAGGAGGTGGTTGGAGTTGTTGAAGGATTATGATGTCACTATTTTATACCATCCGGGGAAGGCCAATGTGGTGGCCGACGCTTTGAGTAGGAAGTCAGCCAGTATGGGCAGTCTTGCTTATATTCCAGTCAGTCAGAGGCCGCTTGCTTTAGATATTCAGGCCTTGGCCAATCGATTTGTGAGGTTGGATATTTCTGAGCCCAGCAGAGTGTTAGCTTGCACGGTTGCTCGTTCTTCATTATTGGAACGTATCCGTGATCGGCAGTTTGATGATCCCCATTTATGTGTCCTTAGAGACACGGTGCAGCGAGGAGGTGCCAAGCAGGTTACCTTAGATGATGATGGTGTTTTGAGATTGCAGGGGCGAGTTTGTGTGCCCAATGTGGATGGGCTTCGAGAGTTGATTTTAGAGGAGGCCCATAGCTCCAGGTACTCTATTCACCCGGGCGCCGCGAAGATGTATCAGGACTTGCGGCAGCATTATTGGTGGCATAGGATGAAGAGGGATATCGTAGCATATGTGGCTCGTTGTTTGAATTGTCAGCAGGTTAAGTACGAGCATCAGAGGCCGGGTGGTTTACATCAGAGGATTGAGCTTCCCGAGTGGAAATGGGAGCGGATTACTATGGACTTTGTTATTGGACTTCCGTTGACCCGGAAGAAGTTTGATGCGATATGGGTTATTGTTGATAGGCTGACCAAGTCAGCGCATTTCATTCCTGTGACAGTCTCCTATTCTTTTGAGAGGTTCGCTGAGATCTATATTCGGGAGATTGTTCGCCTTCATGGTGTGCCCGTGTCTATCATTTCGGATCGGGGTACGCAGTTTACCTCACGCTTCTGGAGAGCAGTTCAGCGAGACGGACGGTCAGTCCGAGCGGACTATTCAGACTTTGGAGGATATGCTCCGAGCTTGTGTTATTGATTTTGGAGGTTCGTGGGATCAGTTCTTGCCTTTGGCGGAGTTTGCTTACAACAACAACTACCAGTCGAGCATCCAGATGGCTCCTTATGAGGCTTTATATGGTAGGCGATGTCGGTCTCCGGTGGGATGGTTTGAGCCGGGAGAGGCTCGGTTGATAGGTACGGATTTGGTTCAGGAGGCCTTGGACAAGGTCAAGATCATTCAGGAGAGGCTTCGTTCAGCTCAGTCTAGGCAGAAGAGTTATGCAGACCGTAAGGTTCGAGATGTAGCTTTCATGGTTGGTGAGCAGGTATTGCTCCGAGTGTCGCCTATGAAAGGCGTGATGAGATTTGGGAAGAAGGGCAAGCTTAGCCCTAGGTACATTGGCCCGTTTGAGATTCTTGATCGAGTGGGAGAGGTGGCTTATAGACTTGCGTTGCCGCCCAGCTTATCGGCCGTGCATCCAGTTTTCCATGTATCAATGCTTCGGAAGTATCACGGCGATCCTACCCACATGTTAGATTTCAGTACTGTCCAGTTGATCAAGGACTTATCCTATGAGGATGAGCCAGTAGCTATTCTGGACCGACAGATTCGTCAGTTGAGATCCAAGAGTTTTCCTTCTGTTCGTGTTCAGTGGAGTGGTCAGCCTCCTGAGGCATCGACCTGGGAGTCCGAGTCTGATATGCGGAGCCGTTATCCCCATCTTTTCCCCGACTCAGGTACTCCTTTCTTTTATCCGTTCGAGGACGAACGGTTGTTTTAGAGGTGGAGAATGTGACGACCCAAAAGGGTCATCACCTGTATTCCTACTCCCTTTGTACTTCTGAGGCCGTGAAAACCTCATTTGGGGTTGCCTCGAGTTGTGTGCGCAGTCCGGGCGCGTAGCCGAAAAAGTTTAAATATGAAATTTGTGAGAAAATTGTTAAATCTTGGTATTTAATTGATTAAGTTTGACTTCGGTCAACGTTTTGGGCAACGAACCCGGAACCGTGATTTGATGGTCCCGAAGGGTTCGTAGGAAAATATGGGACTTGGGCGTATGCTTGGAATCAAATTCCGAGGTCCCAAGCCCGAGAAATGAATTTTTGTGTGAAATTATTTTCTAAAAATAATTAAAGAATTGGAAAGTGTTATTTGTTTAGAAGACTGTGCTGTTGGGCTCGTATTTTGGTTCCGATGCCCGGCATAAGTCTTAAATATGAGTTAAGAAATTGCTGTGAAGTTTGATTAGATTTGGACATCATTTGACGTGTTTTGAGCTAGAAGCAGTAAAATTGACGTTTCAGGGAAACTGGAAGGAAATCTTGGGTCTTGAGGCCTAATTTGATGATTTTGATGTTGTTTGGGCGATTTGATCGCACGGATGAGTCTGTAGGATGTTTTTGAGTTTATATGCATGTTCGGTTTGGAGCCCCGAGGGCTCGGGTGAGTTTTGAGTAGGTCCCGGGAAGTCCTAGGCTAGAAATATCAGGTGTTGCAGGCCCCCAGAGTCATTTTCGCTCGGTCCGCGCTGGAAACCGCGCGGCCGCGGTGCATTTCTGCGCGGTCCGCGTGGCTAGGTTCAGAGGGCCAGTGAATTCTAGGTCAACCAGCGCGGCCGCGCACCAAATCAGTGCGGTCCGCGCTGGATAGGTTCAGAGAGTCATTTTTCTTCCCTTCCTCGGCGCGGCCGCGGTGCATTTTTGTGCGGTCCGCGCTAGTCTTCAGCACAGTATATAAAGTCGGGATTTTCAGTCATTTCTTCACTTTTTCAAAATCCAAAACATAAGAGGCGATTTTCCAAACGATTCTACTTCTTCAAAACGATTGGTAAGTGATTTCTAACTGATTTTCTTTACTCCTTAACATCCTTAAACATAATTTCAACTTCAAAACGAAGATTTTAATGGGGAAATTGGGAATTTAGGGTAGAACCTATGTTTTCTAAAATTGGGGGTTTTGGACCTCAATTCGGGGTCCGATTCCAAAATAACTTACATATTGAGTTCTTGGGGGAATGGGTAAACGGGTTTTGGTTCGAACCTCGGGTTTTGACCATGTGGGCCCGGGGGCATTTTTGACCTTTTGGGGTAAATTGATGAAAAAGCTATAATTAGTCATTGGGTTTGATTTGTTTAGCACATATTGATATCATGAAGACCTTATTGCATAGATTTGGTCGAGTTGGAGCCGAATTCGAGAGGGAAAGCAGTCGTGGAGGATTGTATTGGCCGCGGAAGTTGAGGTAAGTGTTTGGTTTAACCCTAGCTTGAGGGAATAGGAGTCGAGTCTTGTTTGCTAATTGCTAAATGATCGAGTACGATGTATAGGCATGGTGACGAGTTCCTATACATTGGGGTCTAGCATGACCGTGAGTCCTTATATGTGAGTTGTTTGGATATTGTTATGCCTTCCATGTTGTTAATGGCTTCTATACGTGGTAAACACCTTGTGAAAGATATTGTGATTGTAGAACTTCGTGGAGCATTGGCTCGGTCTGAAATATAAATGGTGAGGGTATGTGAAATGAGAAATGCCTTAGAGCTTGACACGAGTGTTAATGAGAGTTAGGATATGAGAATGAAAGAAAAAGAGGAATAACGATTTACTCTTGCATGGTTGTTATTGGTTGTTTGTGTACCCTTGTTGGGATTTCTTTCCAAATACTTGTTTACTCCCTTGCCCTTTATTTGTGACTGTTGCTTGGGCAAGATTGAGAGGTATACATTACGGATAGGGTTGCACGCCGCAACAGTGTTAATTGTGGATCGGGTTGCACGCCGCAACAGTGATAATTGTGGATCGGGTTGCACGCCGCAACAGTGATAATTGTGGATCGGGTTGCACGCCGCAACAGTGTTGAAATGTATTAGGGTCGGGTTGCGCGCCGCAACAGTTATTGATGCAAATGTGTTTAGTGTTAGTATTAGTTTCTTGTTCGCCTTAAATTTTAAATTGCACCTAGATTGGTTACTTTGGATTTTCTGTTAATATTGTTGTCTCCCCACAGCATGTTTCCCCTCCCATACTGTTAGTTTCCTTGTACCTCGATTTCTATCGTATTTATAATTGCACAGGTTTATGTGAGGTCCAGTCTAGCCTCGTCACTACTTCGCCGGGGTTAGGCTAGGCACTTACCAGCACATGGGGTCGGTTGTGCTGATGCTACACTCTGTGCATTTTTGCACAGGTCCAGGTATTGAGCAGCAGCAGCAGCTTTAGCACGGGGGCGAACCTTCAGTCCAGAGAGACCCGAGGTAACTTGCAGGCGTACGCAGGCCCGGCGTCTCCCTTCTATCTTTACATTTGGCTGTCATCTTATTGTACCCGAGATAAACAGATTATGTTTCTTTCAGACTTTGTATGTAGTACTCCTTAGATGTTCGTGAGTATGTGACTCCAGTCCCGGGGTAGAGATATATGTGTTGGAACTTCTGTATTATCGATCTTTTATCTATATTTAAGTCTTCCGCTTATGATTTTAATTCCGCCACCTTTATTTAATGCCGTTAATTGTTAAAAGGACATGTGTTAAGAATGTATAGTGCTGCT
>NW_017673809.1:21914-33338 GCF_001879085.1 Nicotiana attenuata
AGAAAGAAACTCCTGCAGGTGAAGAAGATCAAGCTCAAGAAACTCAGGAGACTAGCAAATCTCAAGAGTCAACTGATATATCTGCTACGATAGAGTCGACTAATGAAATTAGCAGCAGTGTACCAGATCATCCAACCGAGTCGACTACAAACATCATACGTCCAAATGAATGGAGAAGCGAGCCTGAATATCCTCAAAAATTCAATCATTGGGGATCTAAATGAAGGAACGAAAACCAGGGGAGCCATCAAAAAGAAAGCAAATGTAGCTTTAATCTCTCAAGTTGAACCAAAGAAGATAGAGGAAGCTCTAAAAGATTCGAGTTGGGTTCAAGCAATGCAAGAAGAGTTAGATTAGTTTGGTAAAATTCAGGTGTGGAATTTGATACCCAAACCTGAAAATGTCTCTGTAATCGGAACAAAGTGGGTCTTCAGAATTGAACGAGGATGGAAAGGTCGTAAGGAATAAACCCAGACTAGTTGCTCAGGGATATTCACAACAAGAAGGAGTCGACTATGACGAAACCTTCGCTCCAGTAGCTCGTTTGGAGTCTATTTGAATTCTTCTAGCATATGCATCATTCAAAGGATTCAAACTATTTCAGATGGACGTTAAAAGCGCCTTTTTGAATGGATTTATTGAAGAAGAAGTATACGTGAAACAACCGCCTGGGTTTGTAGATTCAAAGTTTCCCTACCATGTATACAAGCTTACTAAGGCATTATATGGACTGAAGCAAGCTCCACGTGCATGGTACTATTGACTTAGCTCTTTTCTTGTTAATCATGGCTTCACAAGAGGTAAAGTAGACACTACCTTGTTTATTAGCAGAAGGTAATCTCATTATCCAAATTTATGTTGATTATATTATATTTGGTAGTGCTAACCCTCTTATGTGCAAGGAATTTTCAAATCTGATGCAAAGCGAATTTGAGATGAGCATGACGGGAGAGCTACCATTCTTTCTTGGACTCCAAATTCAACAATCTGAAGAAGGAACCTTTATGTGTCAGACCAAATACACAAAGGAACAGATTCAAAAATTTGGCATGAGCAATGCAAAATCCATTTGCACACCAATGAGTCCTTCAACAAATCTAGAAAAAGATGAACAGGGAATCCCTGTTGATGAAACTAAATATCGTGGAATGATAGGATCATTATTATATCTGACAGCAAGTCGACCGAACACTATGTTTAGTGTGTGTAAATGTGCCAGGTTCCAGTCAGCTCCTAAGGAATCTCATCTGACTGCAGTGAAGAGAATCATTCGATATCTCATTGGGACTGTATCTCATGGACTATGGTATCCTCGCTCTAACTCTTTTAAACTAGAAGGATTTTCTGATGTTGACCTTGCAGGTGACAAGGAAGATAGAAAAAGCACTAGTGGTACATGTCAATTACTTGGAAAGGTGTTGATATCTTGGAACATTAAAAAAACAAGCATCAGTTGCATTATCTACCACTGAAGCTGAATATATTGCTATTGGACAATGCTGTGCACAATTACTATGGATGTCTCACCAACTGGGTGATTATGAACTCTCTTTTAAACCTATACGAATTTTTTGTGATAATTCTAGTGCTATTTGTCTTTCAAAAAATCCTGTGCATCACTCTAGAGCAAAGCATACAGATATCAAGCATCACTTTATTAGAGATCATGTTCTTAAGGGAGACATAGAAATATCATTTGTTGGAACTACTAATGAGTTAGCGGATATTTTTACTAAGCCTCTATTAAAGGATAGATTTTGTGCCTTAAGGAAACTACTTGGCATTACTTGCTTAACTAATAACCTATAGGGCCTATGTGTACTACAGTGTTTTCTTGCAGGTGTAATGATTGTACTTTACTCATGCATTAATTACGCCTCTGTTTTCTTTCCCTCTCTTTTCTTCTTCTTTAACATCAGTTCGTCGTTCAAAGTTGAAAAGCCAATCATCGTGTCCCTTCAACTGACACTTTTTCTTTCAATCAATTTTATCCCTGTATTCCAGAAAACCCTTCTCCAAAGCTCCAACCAAACCACCTTTCTTCAATGGCCAAACATCCCAGAAATCCCTCCGCAACCACCAGAAAAAGCACCCGTTCCAAAACAAAAACCCCTTCTATGCCTCCAGAAAAGGTAAACCTAGGGTCTGACCACTCTGAGGGTTTCACCTCTTCGGGAAATTTGTCTGATCACTCTCAAACCTTAGGAGAAAAAGCCCTAGGTAAATGCCCTATGGAAGACCCCCTGTTTCTTCTACCCCAAAGAAATCAAAGTTTGATCTCTCTGACTCTCTAGAATCCGACCTAAATTTCTGGGATTCTCCAAATAAGGATTTCTTCATTGCTCTGAAAGACAAGCCCATTGCTCATGGAAGGGTAGTCGACCTCGACGACATGAAAGCCCTAAATTGTAAGATAAAAAACCTCTTTGTGCATCAAGGGTGGGATAAGTTTTTCTCTATCCCTCCGCCTAAAGTCTATGAACCCCTGGTGAAGATATTTTATGCTAATCTCCGCTGTAAGCTTGACAGGTTGGAATCCTTACTATTAGGTAAACGCATAGTTCTTGATTGTGCCTTGTTTGATTCACTTTTTCAGTGTCAATGTTCTGGTTTCCCTATGCTGTTCGAAAATACCTGGCCCGATGATTTTGAAATTACCTTTAACCAAGCTAAATAGTGTATTGCTGAGTGTCCCTCTGCTTCCCTTCCAAACCAGTTAGGTCCCAGTGACATTAGTTTTGAAACTCGTGTCCTGGCTCACATTGTGGCAACCACTCTGCTTCCCCGCTGGTTCTTTTTCAACCTTCTCTCAAAGGGACATCTTCTTAGTGTACTGCCTTGTGACCAAACTCAAAGTCAAGCTGTCCTCCTGGATTATCAATTTCCTGATTGAAAGTGCTGAAGATCCCACCAGTCTACCCTATGGCATGGCCATCACTCACATTCTGGAATCTCATCAAATTTTCCTGTCCAACTATCCCTTTATCACTATCTTAAAATCCTACAACTCTAGAGCTTTTTCTAGTATGGGGTATGTAAGTGTGAAGGGCTCCTGGGTAGAGAAGCACGAGGGAGAAGTTAAGCCTGCTCCTATAGAACTCAACTCTAAATCCCCTGCCTCTCATCCCAGCCCTGGTGATCCTGATCTTGATAAAAAGCTTCGTGCCATCACCACTCAACTCTCTGAAATCAAAAATCTCCTCACAGCCACTCAGTATACTGTTGATGACATTCACGCCATCTCCAAGGAAACAGGGTCTAATGTGTCAAAGATAAGAGTTGCTATTCTCAGAGTTAGGGAGAATGCTGTCAAAGCTTTCGGGGAAATTCATGACAGGTTGGATGGAGTGAGCATCTCAGCAAATGCTAGCTTTGAACAATTGAAGGAGGCCATCTGCAATTCTCTTACTTATTTTTTGCGTCGCTAATGTGGTTGATTAAGACAATTTTTTGTTGTACTGTTGTTTTGGGGCTGTTTTCTCAGCCATTGGATAATTTTTCTTTTCTTGTGCTTTAGGTGCTTGTGATTGAACTTTAAATGCTACTATTTAGTGCTATATATTCTGTTCAGTTCTTCATCTGTTCCCTCTTTGCTGATGTCAAAAAGGGGGAGAAGAGTATATATTGTATCTGTACAAGTATAGTTGACTGTAGCACAAGTAGCATCTTCCGTGGCAAGAGTCGACTTCGATCATGGACTAGTCAATTGCATGAACTGAGGGGGAGTGTCCTTCAATCATGGACTAGTCGACTATATGCACTGAGGGGGAGTGCCATGATCCTCAACTACATACATTGAGGGGGAGTAAAACACAGGGAAGTCAACTGGTGTTTATACATATATATTATTTTGACATCATCAAAATGGGGGAGATTGTTAGATCTAATTTTAATGATGCAAATAATATATCTGTGCAGGAAATCAATCAGAAGAGATCAAGGAATCAAGGAGCTACTATGAGATTGTTAAAGCAAGTCTGAATGCTTAAGGAAAGAAATCAATCAGCAAAGATTGTGGATAGCTGCGATGGAAAGAATCTATGCAAGCCTAAACTTAAGGCAACAATCAAGGCCAGCATATTCAATTCGGGTTCCATAAGAAGATTAGCTGATCTGCCAATTGTGGAAAGACCAACAATCAAGGAGCAAATCCTCCTCATCAACAGCTGGAGAAGGAAGGCGATCAGGAGCTGACAATGATTGAAGGATCAATAACTAAAACCTCATCATCAATGACTACAGAAGGAAGGCAATCAATCTCCTCTTATTAAGAAAGAGCAACGACTAGCAATCTTATTCTTGGAAAGAATCAATCTCTTTCCAAGGATCAAATCTCTTGGGTTGTCAAATCTCGTTAGCACAAGGACTTCACCAAAGTATTTATAATCAGCTTTTAGCCTTAGAAAAACATACTTTGATCAAACCAAAATTCTTTCTTTATTCTATAGCAAACAAACATTGTAGTTCTTTGATACCTGTTGTGTAACAAGTCAGAGAAAAAGGAGAGTATAACACTGGTGAGGCATTGTATCAAAAGAGACGAGTGTTATAGGAACTGAGCTATCACATCATTTCCATTGTACTCGAAGAAAAGCATTTACTAAAGAGAACTCCCTTGCAACCCAAGGGGACTGGACTAGGATTCACATTGAATCTGAACCAGTATAAAATTTCGGTGTCTTTAATTCCTGCACTTACTTTCTGTGTTTTATATTCTGCTACTATAACTGTTAGGTTATTGCATCTAGTCGACTAATTGGTAAATCAGTCAACTAATAGAGTTTAAATTTTAAAAATATACAATTCATCCCCCCCCCCCCCCTCTTGTTCTTTCATTGTTACCATCCTAGCCACCAAAGTAATTTCTTGCTCTCTTGTATTCTGCAAAGCCACACAATTAATTTTATCAACGCTGAGATCTAGAAAAATTCTATTGAAGATGAGATAACAGAACATTATTATGTGGCAGCTTACTATATTGCCCAATATAAATTCTAAATGCCTCCACGCAGGCATCACCATAGCACTTAAATGTGCTAATGGCTCGAGGGACTTGCACTACTTGTCCTTTTGGGTAAGCTATATTATTTATTGCTTGAACAACCTAACAATGCACCAAATTCACCATTATTAGCGAAAGTTTTATACCACTATTCTTTGTTTTGGTCAATTAGTGTGAGTAATCAATTCCTATCTGGTTTTTGAAACTTGTACATCTTCCAAACTTCTTTCACATGAATACATCTGTTAGTTTAGTGTTAATAGAACAAAAATATAGTTACCTTTAGTTTCTCATCTTATTATAGTAATATTTTTTACAAGAAAGGCATTCTTGAACTGATACTCATCGAGAAGTGACTCTACTAATCCTCAAAATAAAAAATTACCGGTCATACACAAATCTTTCCATCAACCCAATACAGAATGTTTATTGCAAAAAACCTAAAAGAAAGTGAATTTGAAACCCAAACGAAGAAAAATAAACTTGCATGATATTACTTCAGTTTTGATAGTCAAAATTTAAACGTACTGAGCCTGAGCATGGCCATTTGAAGTATCTGTTACGAATGTAAGGTAACTTTAGAGATAGATTAAGATAATAGAAAATAATAGGACACCCTCATCAAATGAGTAAAAGGACAATGGAGAAATTTCTTACACACACCTTCTGGCTTAACGAACATGGTTTTATCTTTACCACAAAAGAAAATGTGATTTTATGTGATTAATTGTCTTCATACACTCACTTCCAATAGCAATCTTGCATATATAATAAAAACATTCAGCTTCGAACACAATGACACATATTTACCTAGCATTCATATAACAGTACCAACATTCAAAGTGCTTAGTGATTTCAAACCTTCATCATAATTTTTCAGCACACACGGATCACTATATCTTCTCTCAAACAATTTTATTTTTATTGTCCTCCCGGAGGAATTGAGCAAGACTCATCACTATATAAACAAAAATTGGGTCCTAAATGGGTCTTCACAATTCTTAAGGAGAAAATCTGGGCAGCAGCTCTCCCTGTATTGCAGCAGACTTTTGAGGTAGTAAATCACAGAACTGGACATTTTGGTCTTTATAATAATTGTAGATATACCTTTTATCTTTTTACAGCCTTTTGAATCACCCCAATCCGATTTTTAGAGAAAAAGTTATCCCCAAAATAGAACTGCAATCCAATTCAAAAATGGTATTAAATTTCTGATTTTAAATGACCAAAATTCACCATACAAAAGATATACTAATTCACATATAGATAGAGTAAGAAACTTACCATAAGTTTGAGAGAGTTTTTCAGCAAAATTGAAAACCTAGGGTTTCCAAAATAAGCTCAACCTATTTTGATTCTCGAAGGTAAATGAATATTTTTTCTCACCACACCATTACCTTTACTCTGTTTGTCTTATATTTGTATTCTCTTCTTAAAGGCTTAAAACTTATTTGGCGTAAATTTTAATCTAGATCGATATTCAAACACCGTCCATACAAACCCACACATTTCAAGAAAGCTTTATACCTAAAGCCAAAAAGGAACGAACTGAAACTGATGTAATATAGATTCAAGAAATAGAAAAGAAAATTCATTTGAATCACGTAACAAATTGATCATATACTCAACTTCGCAATCCTTGAAAATTAACCCAGAACCTAACATGAATCATCTAAAAAATAGCACAATAAAAATAATTTCTGAAACTCACATCAACAGAAATGACATAACAAATTGAGACTTACACATGCATAGTCAGGGTGCGTAGTAACCATGACTTGAGAAGTCTTGGTGGCCAATTCATCAAGTTGGCTAGTACAACTCCTTTGTGAACACCATCATACACCATTGAGACATAAGAACATGGTCACAAGGCCGTAGCCAACCTCTTTAGCTTAACATTGATAATTTTTTGAAGCCCAACTCTTTTTGTGAAATACTTGTTTAGTTACTTCCATTGAGGAATTTCGTAGAACGACTCTCGAGGCAAATGAAAGAAAAGACATATTGACGATCCGAAACTACTGGACAGGCCAGTCGCAATATACGTGGTAAATCAGAACATACATGTGCAGAAGGGGATAGAAAAACTGAGATAAAAGAGCAAATAAGACGCAAAAAGAAGTAGAAGTAGAAATAGAACAAGAGGAAAGTATTGCACCCAATTTCAAAAAGAAAAAACGTTGAAATAATAGTAAACATTTAAAAAAGAGAAGATATAGGATCAAAATTTTGTACCTCTCAACTCAAAAAGAATTTACCCAAAAAAATATACTCAAAATTATAACAATAGTTGGAGACTAAAGAAGAAAACCTGGGTAGTAAAAAAAAGTGGGATGTTGTATTTCCAAGATTGGATTTCATATTCGAATAAACCTCGTAATCGTAAAAAGAAGCAATAGAAAGCCCACCAGAAACAAAGACATACCAAAATAAGATTAGAGAGAAAATAAGAAAACTAAAAGAAATTCAATTGATTTAGTCATTTTTTCGAACACCTCAGTTCACCAATATGCAAATTGGATAGAGTCATGGACATGCATGTAAAAATTCAACAAAAAAGTATCTAAAAGAACATAGAAAGTTGCATATGCCACGAAAATTCCATTAGCAATAACAAGGCGCATTTAGAATGGGGAAAAGAAGCAAGAATAAGAGAAAACTTACCAAACTGAACAAAATAAAGTACACAACATGAAATCCAAATTGAGAAATTTAGGAATACGAAGGAATGACTCAGAAAATTAGACTGAACAAAACAACAGAGAAAGAGAAAACAAACAATAATCACTACAAAAATAAAAAAGAAACTGTGATGACCCAAAAGGTCATCACTTATTTTAGAAACCAATTCAGTGTTCCGAGGCCTAAAAACCTCCTTTTACCTCACTTCGATTTGCGTGCATAGTTGTCACGATCCAAACCCCGGTCGTGATGGCGCCCAACACACTACTAGGCAAGCCCGACCATTTACACCACCTTAACCAAATAACATAGATGGATAAATAAATATCCACAAGTAAAAATAACATTTTAAGTGCGGAATCTCTGAAATAATTTCTAACATCCGAAAAACCCCAAAATAAAATACTAAATAGCCCACAAATCTGGTGTCACAAGTCTGAGCCTCTAATGCATGAGTATTAATCTACTACATAATGTTTCTCTAGAAATGTGGAAAAACAGATAAATAAAATAGAAGGAAGATCAGGACTGCGAACTCCAATTTGCAGCTACCTTGAATCTCCCGAATGTGATGCTAGGCAGAGAAAGATCTCACTCAGCCTCAGTGGGTACACCTGAATCTGCACACAAGGTGCAGGGAGTATTGTGAGTACTTCCAACTCAGAAAGTAATAAATATAAATAAAGTCTGAGGATAAGAAATCCTAAATAAACACAAAGCAAAGCTATAAATACTACAACGTGAACCAATAGCATAATACAGTAAACATTGAAAACAATTATAATAAAGTCACACCAGAATAAGAATAAATGACAATTAAATATGCAATGCAACACATAAACCGGTACCTCCAGTACCCCGCTGCGGCCGTGCAGCTCGCTCCATTTATTTAACGTCGACGGCGCTCACTGGGGGTGTGCAGACTCTGGGAGGAGCCCCTTACGGCCCAAGCGCAATAATAAGCCATATCGTGGCATCAACTAGGCCCTCGGCCTCATATCAATATCAATTTCATACCACTGCGGCGTGCGGTCCGATCCCATACTCAGTCCAAAATCACATAAGCCTTTCGGCACAATAATATAAAAATATTCAGCCCAAACTTCATTTAAAAATATTACTTTAGTTTCTACTTTTAGAAAAATGGCTGAGTTTACAAAACAGTGTTAAATACCAGGACTGAGTTCAATATTTAAAAATATGGTAAGAAATCAGTAAAAATAATCCCTGAAGGATTCAAGTAGTTGGCACGAAGCCCAATTATGACAATTAATCCATTTTTATAAGGATATCACAAAAACTACAATCATCTAGGTAGTAATTTTATTAACGGGATGGACCAAGTCACAATCCCCGACGGTGCTCTACCCCACGCCCGTTATCCGGCGTGCAAGTCACCTCACATAGCAGTACGTTGTGCAAATTCGGGATTTCAAACCCTCAACACAGCATTTACATTTATTACTAACCTCAAGCCGGCCAAAGTCCTAGCTTGCTATGCCCTTGCCTTTCGAATTCACCTCTTCGTGCGTCGAATCTGACTAAAACCACAACGAATACGTCACAATGTGCTAAGGGAATATAACCCAATCGAAAAGACTCGAAAAACATCGAAAATCACGAAGTTGGCAAAACCCGAGCCCCGGGCCCACTTCTCAAAAAATCAGAAAATTAACATCACCGGATTCCTCATCTCGCCACGAGTCTATACATACCAAAATCTCTCAAATCGGACCACAAATGGCCCCTCAAATCTCAAATTTAGAATTTCAAACTCAAGCCCTAATTTCTTAATATTTGGCTATATTCTCATAAATTTCAAGGATGATTCTACAATAAAATCATGTTTTTAACTCATAAAACTTACCTTCAATCGACCCCAGTTGAAACTTTCTTCAATCCCCGTCCAAAAGCTCTCAACAATGCCCAAAAATGGTGGGAAAATGGGTTGGGTTCGCGGATGAAATAATTTAAAACATTCTGCCCGCTACAGTATCTTCCTTATATGCGATCGCGGCCCAAGCCTTGCGATCGCAATGAACAAAATTGCACAGCCTCAAAAAATGCACTATGCGAATGCACCATAACCCATGCGAACGCAACGAACGATTGGCCATAACTATGCGATCGCGGACCACCTTATGCGATCGCATAGGGCAACTCAGCTGGGTCCTCACTTTCTACTATGCGATCGCGTTCCTGCTAGTGCGAACACACATAACAAAATTTCAGCTTACCCAATTACTTCTATGCGATCGCGACCATGCTATTGCGATCGCATAGGCTTAATACCTGCAACATCTGATCTGCAAATTCCTGCAACTCCCAAAGGCTAAAAATGGCCCAGTTGACCACCCGAAATCACCCCGAGGCCCCCGGGACCTCAACCAAAAGCACCAACACATCCTAAAACATCATTCAAACTCATTCCAATCATCAAAACACATTAAACAACGCTAAAACCATTAAATCACATCAGATTCAAGCCTAAGTTCTTCAAAAACTTCCGAAATACGCATTTGATCAAAAACCCAACCAAACGACGTCCGAAGGACCTAAAATTTTGCACACACATCACAAATCACATAACGAAGCTACAGAAACTCTCGGAATTCCATTCTGACCCTCGGATCAAAATCTGACCCATCAACCGAAATTCGCCAAAATACTAACTTCACCAATTCAAGCCTAATTCTACACCGGACCTCCAAAATCAATTCCAATCACACTCCTTAGTCACAAATCATCCCCCGAAACTAACCGAATCACCGGAAATCACACCCGAGCCCTCTAACTCAATAGTCAATATTCGGTTGACTTTTCCAACTTAAGCCTTCCTTAAAGAGACTAAGTGTCTCATTTCTTATCAGAACCAATCCAAATCAATTCTAACACACCACATACCGATAACGAAACATGAAGAAGCATAAAATGGGGAAAACGGAGCGGTAACTCATGAGACGACGGGTCAGGTCGTCACAATAGTCCGGGTGCGTAGGTGGAAAGCCATTATATGAAAAACTGTAGAAAATGATGAATTTTGCCTTCTAAATGAATTTAAGTTGACTTCGGTCAACATTTTGAGCAACCCGGACCCAGATCCATGTTCCGACGATCCCGGGAGGTTCATAAAAAAATATGGGACTTGGGCGTATGCCCGAAATCGGATTCCGAGGTCCCAAGCCCGAGAAATAAATTTCTAAAGATAATTATTTTCTGGAAAATATATGAGTTTTTGGAAATGAAATGTGTTGAGAATTTGATGGTATCGGGCCCGTATTTTGGTTCCGGAGCCCAGTACAGGTCTTATATGTGATTTAAGTTGAGTCTGTGAAGTTTGGTAAGAAATGGACTAGAAATGACGTGAAACGGACCTTATTTGAGAAAATTGGAAAATTTGATGTTCTTAAGTTATTTTATAATTTTGATGCTAAATTCATAGTTGTTGATGTTATTTTGGTGATTTGATTGCACGAGCGAGTCCGTATGATGTTTTTGGGTTAGTGTGCATGTTTGGTTTGGAGCCCCGAGGGCTCGGGTGAGTTTTGGATAGGCCATGGAGTGAAATTTGGACTTAGGAAATTGCAGGTTTCTCAGCTCGTATGATCAGGCCCGCAGGCTCGCAAATGCGAGTTTTGGCCTGGGTTGCCTTCATCGCAAATGCGAATCGCAAATGCGAAGGTAGTGTCGCAATTGCGAAGGAAGCTGAAATCTTCAGGGTTCGAAAATACGAACCA
>NW_017673809.1:33439-51638 GCF_001879085.1 Nicotiana attenuata
TAAACGAACCAACCCCCCCCCCCACCCCCCCCCCCCCCCCGCCAAATGCAATATTGGTAGACTTCTGAAGGGTTTGCAATTGCGAACCTTGGTCGCAATTGCGACATCAGAGACCTGTAAATTCACAACTTAGACGCATTTCAACCATTTTTTCGCACTCTTTCAAAACCAAAACACTCCTGGGATTTTTCAAAGGCAATTTCTTCTCCAAATCGATTGTAAGTTGTTTCTAACTCGTTTTCTTCAATCTTTAACATCTTTTCACATGATTTCAACTCAAAATCAAAGGTTTTCATGGGGAAAATTGGGCGTTTTGAGTAGAACCTAGGTTTTTCAAATTTTGGGGATTTGTTTCATCGGGCAAAGGATTTACTAGTATCTCATATGTTTTCAGCAAGTAGTCTATGTTGTAGTAATCCGAGCAATACTTGTATGAATCCATATGGGATTTTTGTATAACTGCCATTGCATGTGGACATGGAATATCGTCTAGCTGAAACCTTCCACAAGTGTAGTTTTTTTCATGTAGGCACACCATATTTCTTGTTCGGCCATCAATTACTAAATGTAAGAATTGAGTTGATGGCAACACCTAATATAATTTTAATTAAGAAAAACCATTAGTTGTATGAAGTAATAGTATCTTTTTAATAATAATATTCAGTTGTTTAGTAAAATCTCTAAGGTACAGAAGTAAAACTACAGTACATGCAGTGTTTTTATGATTCTGAAAATGCATACCGTCATCGTCTGTGATAAGTTATCTGCCAATATTTTTTCATACTTTACACCGATCTTCATAAATAATTCCACGGCATCCTTCCGATTGGTGTAATTTCATTTTTGAATCAATGTCGTCATAAAGTCAAGCAAATTCACAACTGGGAGGTCTCTTGCGTGCTTCTTTGCTGCATTTACTGATTCTGCAATATTCGATGTCATGGTCATGGTTCTATTTGCCTTGGAATGCGCCGGGGACCATTTATCATATCCAATATCCATCATGTATATTTTCACTCTACTATCAATAGCTTCTAACTCTGCCATATACCTGTTGAATTCTTCAACAGTGTATGCTCTTGCTAACGCAATATACTTCTTTGATTTATTTTTGGCTCTTCCTGAAGTTGTCTTTATGTTGTTCCATAGATGGAACATACATGCACAATGAGGGACTTCTGGATAGACCATTGAAGTTGCTCTCCATATACCATCATGCCTGTCTGATACAATGAACATTCCCTCTCTTTGTCCATAGGTTTCTCTGAACTGCACGAAGAACCACTCCCACGATGCATCGTCTTCCGAATCAACAATTGTATATGCGAGGGGTAAAATTTGTCCTGTAAAACCAAAGGAAAAAATATCAGTTACAACATACAATATTAATTTAGTATTTCATATAGTAGTATAGTCAAGGTAGGTGCAGGTATGTAGCAAAATAATTATATACTCTTTTGGTATACTTGTATACCATATTGGTATCATATAATATTTGAAAATCTTTTTTATTTCTTTAACTGAATGTAATTGGATTGCACTTTTAAAATAGTAAAGTACATCAATTATTCAATACGTTCTCAGACAACTTTTTTTCTTACCCTCTTGTCTTGCGTGGAAGTCGTGAGTACGGTCCCTCTATATGTTGACTTTAAAAAACTTCCATAAACTACAATTGTTGGCCTACAATAGATCCATCCTCTAATCGATGCATATATAGCTATGAATGCATACAAGAAGCTCCCATCTACTTCAGTGTGTAGTGTGTCACCGATCCTGGGTTAGCTAGCGTACTCTAACATATAAAGATATGTTGGTATTTTCTTGTATGACTCACTTGGTGTTCCTCTCAACAATTGCATTGCTTTTTCTTTTGATATCCATGCTTGAATTTAGCTTAAGTCCATACCATGTGCTTTTTGAATGTCTCTCTGGATATCTGTTGGTGTTTATATGATTTTCGGGTCAACAAGTTTATCTTGTACCACAGCTGCAACAAAAGCTGAGACAGCTTGCTTTTGTGAACAAAATCTCTTATCATTTAAACAACTGTGGACATTATTGAAATCCGTCACATTAAAAATATTTGATGCTCGCAGGCTTGATGCTTTAAGTCTCCAAGTGGATCTTTCATCCACGCATTCAAGGGTATACCTGTTTATAATACAAATACAGTTATGTATCATGTTTTATTGATAAAAAATACACACACAAATCCGTATAATCATATACTCACATAGTGTACTCATATAACATACCTATATACTATATCAGTATCATATTTTGCTGATAAATAAACATAGACAAACCAGCACAATTCTATATTAACATAGTATATTGATTTAGCATACATATATATTATATTGGTATTATGTTTTACTGATAATAACAAACACAATCCAGTACAATTATATACTCGCGTAGTATACTGATATAGAATACTTATATACTATACCAGTATCATCTTTTACTGATAAAAAATACAGACGAACCAGTACAATTCTATACTCGCATAGTATACTGATTCAGCATACTTATATACTATATAGGTATCACATAGTTTTTTACTTGAAAAAATGCAGACGAACCTTCTTGGGCATGATTTATTAACCCGATATTGATATTTTTCTCTAACGACATATTGTTTCATAACGAGAGCAGTGGGTTCTTGTCTTTGTAAATTTGTTCTTTTTCAACTTTTTGATGAAATTGATCAGTTATGATGCTTGCATCGTCAAGTTCTAAACTGGTGTCATATGCTTCTTTTACATCAAACGTACTAATCATATCACTGCTTTCAAATTGTACAATTTCTGATGAAATTGTAGCAACATCGAAACTGGAGCTGCTTGCAGCTATAGTATTTTTAGCAAACGACACGCATAGTGGAAGTGTTGTCATCCCCGTGCTTGCTTTTTTCAATTCCATGTAAACACTAACACACATATCACTGCAAATTGTAATTGGTGGATATCCTTGAGCAATAGCATACTGAATAACTATACATATCTCCTGTGGATCTCGGAGATCCCTCTTTCTCGGGGTATTTCCTGGGTCAAGTATTTCGCTTGTTTGCTGTCAGGAATTCAGTAGAGTGGGATGCTCCATTTCGAGGCCCTAGATAGAGCTGAATCATATGTGGTTGGTCTGTTCCGATCGATCCGGAGGGACGGGGAGGGTAGTGCGCTGGTGATGGTACTTAGTGGATGGATGATTAGTCGTAATTATTTATTTAATAGTTAGAATGGAATTTACCCTGATGAAATCCCTTGTGGGCTTACGAAAAGAAAGATATCCTTAAAGAAAGCATTACACATGAAGAAGAGTAGGCTTGCTTCTTTCAAGGCATCTACGAACTCACTCATAAGGAAACTCATCAAGTAGGTCTTTCGAGTCTTTCAAGTACTGGCGAAGCTTTAATTGAAGACCTTTCAGTGCCCTTTCGTTTGGTTCCCTGGGTACCTTCTCCGCACTTACAGGTAAGCATTTCAAGTAGATAAGATCATAAAAGAAGAAATGGGAAGGAGTACTGCCATTATGCGCTATTGTGTTACTGTCCTTTTGCAGTTGCTTGCAGTTTCTCTGAGAAGTTGTTCAAATTTCCAACAGGTCTTTATTAGAATTGCATCAACATGAAAGTTTATGAAATTATGGTTATCATCCCATTCTCCACTATGCTGCAGCAGAGTTGGTATATTTTCCATGATTTTGAAGTTATAACTACGTTTATGTCCAAAACTGAATCTCGACAATGCAAATTTCAACAGTGTTGATGTCGGATACTAAATTTCAACAAAAGATTTTTCGAAATCAAATCAGCTGTTATGATACAAATCTCCAGATCTCCAAACTGAGAATAGAATGTTCAGCTAAAATTCAGAAGTTTGAGCGCTAAACTTCTGTAATACTTATAATTTTGATATTGTGCTCTGCCAGCGAAATCAAAATCGGAAAAATAAGATGCGAGTTTGAGCATAAAAAATTTTAGCATCTTCCAAAGTCAAATCAGCTACTTCTACAAAATTTAAGGAGAAAAACTCGAATTGTAAAGAGAAATCAGCATCTTCTCTATGTTTTTGCACACTTCCGATCTTCAAATTAGGGTGGCGATCCTCAAATGTTCAACAGATGCCGGTAGAAATCTCAATTTTCGTGCGCTTATTTTCTGAAATTTTGAGCAGCTTTTGTGTTTTTATAGGTAGGGCATTAGCGTGGGTAGTTATTTTGAGATACCCGTTCGTTTATTAAATGGGTAGGGGATTGTAATTATTTAATGGGTATAATTCTTTTATGGGTAGAGCAGGGTAAATAGTTTCACTTTTAAATGTACTCCTGTCTTTTCTCCATTATTAAATGATGATAATTTTATAAGTAAAGACAAGATTTTGAAGAATATATCAACTACTTTGAAAAGAAAAAGAATTTGAATACTCTTTTATTTACAAAGAAAAAAAAAGAGATAATAAACAAAATAAAGTGAATTTTTAAAGGGTTAATTCACATTAGTGTTTATATGCACAATGCATCAAATTAATAACATAAACTCATGAAAAAAAGTTGAAATTTCATTCTTTTGGAGATGTTATATTATTCACATCAAACATAAATAAATAAAAAAGTTTAATGCAAGAAGCTACCCAAAAACTTTCAGTTGAATACTTGAGAAACAAATAAATCCTTTAGTTTCTTGTGGTGTAATAACTGTCGGGAGGGAGAAAGAAAATAAATTTATTTGGCGGGCGAATAAGAAATATTTTTTTAATTGTTAATATAGTTACACAAGCAAAGCGCGTGACCTAAAACTAGAATTTGCACAAACACTAAAAAAGAAAGACTACTCCAAATATTGGTTTACAATAAGTAAATACTGAAACAAACCGGAGGAAAAATTACTAAAGTGGATCTATAAACCAGACATGATTAACATTTATTATTTTTAAGAACTTGCAAATTTCTGTTAATTTTTGTTTTATAACTCAATACTGTTTTGAATATTATTTATGTTGTTCTTAAGAAGTTAGTTATATTATTGATATTTGTACGTCCTAAAATAGTTATACCAATAATATGTAGCCCTTTCCATCAGAAGATAGGAAAACAAATATGGTAAGAAAATATAAACATATTCGTAAGTCGTAACCGACGTTCTAATCACAATTCCCTTGGGAGTGGGATCAATTTGACATCATTGAACCTTAATTGAGTTTAATTAGGATTCTATGTAGGTTTCGACCGCATCCTTGTCTTCGTTTTTCTTCTATATATATAAGAGGCTAATCATGAACTAACCAACAAAGTGTTAGTAGTAACCTTCGACGTAATTTGTTTGAGTAGGGCATATATAATGGCCGCATCTGTATCTGCGGAGAAATGGCAAAAACCTGCATTAGGAAGATGTGTGGAGAGTAAGCAAATACGTCCAGGAGGATGTGGATACGTCTCAAAGTTTAAACACGACCCGAATTACGATTATGCGAACGACAGCGATGAGGAGCTTTTGCCCGACGGAGCATCGCCCCCTATTTTTCCCTATTTACTACCGCCAGATTGAGCAAAGCAATGGTTTTGACATTTATGACTATCCCGGTATATCTAGCTTGGCTGGAATAGGACCATATCCGGAGTTCAATGAAGAGGCTGAACTACTGACTGAACTTGCTAACCGTGCTATCCGGGAATATAATGAGAAAGAGTGCAACGTTTTCAAGTACAAGTTATTGAAGATTGAGAAAGTGAACACACAGCTGACGGGCTATCGGGAATATTTCATGACCGTTAAAGTCTTCAATCTCACCCTTGCTACTCCTATCGAGACTTTTCAAATCCATGCTGCGAAACGTGTCTATAATAATGATAAATTTATTCTCTGTTGCCGGCCGAAAGAAGAGGCAGCTGATGGCTGAATGGAGACGCGAGTTTCAGCCACTTGGACTATAGTTATTTAAGTTAGGACTTTGAGATTTCATTCTTTGTAGTTTTCAGCGCTTAATTTACTTTGATATATGATCTGACCTCTATGTTTATTGAAGTTTCTGTGTTGAGTTGACGAGCTATTGTATATGCATACTTATTGTCTAATTTGTCTACCTCGTTCATATGTTCACCCAAAAAATGAGTGCCATAAAAGATGTTAAACTTTAGTTGTATTTGTTAAATGAGTTCTAGCTAGCTTTTCTTTGATAATTGTGGCAGTGTTTTAAACTTTAACAAAACAATATACCAGATTTTCAATCGGCAAGCAAGGATCATGTAATCTCCTTGATCACTATCCTGGAAAATTTTTAAGAAATCTTATCAAATGATCTCAGTTGATAATAAGTTGTTAATTATCTTTGATCATCATATATATACACAAACATATGCACATCAACAGTTTTATATGTTGATTCATTCAACATAATCGTGAACTCGTAATCCTTTATCTTCTCTTTTTTTCACATCTGACCAGTGTTTACTGCATCACATCTCCTCCTCACCTCTCCTTGATTACCAATTTTAACTTGATAAATATTAAGCTTCTCCATGGCAAGAGCAAAATCTATAGACAAAGCCTGGTTATCATTTGCATATTTCTCAACAAATGGCCTTGTCCTTGGATCACTCAAAAGCAATTGATCAGAACCAAGAACTCCTAAACCCTTCATCAAATTCTTGAACAACATGTTATCAAAAGTGCCAGGGGTTATCACATCAAGGAAGGCTGCCATGTCAGTATTCGTCGTATAATTCGCGCACATTCCTCTCAATCTCTCTGCCAATTTGGGATTCATTGTTGGGCCGGGGGTGCTAAAAATTCGGTTAGCAAACTCCTTGCAATGAACAAAGCCAATAGTATGTCCACCTCCAATCAATGCTACCATTTCTTGGATGTTGAAACCTAGACCTTGGAATGTTTTGATCATTTGATCTATTGTTTCATTTGCACGGGGTAATTTTCCTTCTACACTTGAAGCTTGGGAAACAAGGCTGTCTTTTCGGCCTAGAGGAACTTTATAGTGAGGTCCACCAGTCATAACAACAAGATTCCTTGTAGCTGTGGCAAGAATATCTGCACAAGATACAATGCCAGGGCAGGCAAGCTCGAGGGCGGTCTTGATATGTGAAATGAGATCGAAACCATCACCTGCAAGGGAGTGGTTGATGTCATGCTCGAGCTCCGGTTTGGTGAAGGCTGTTGTCTTGATAAGGACGGAGGCATCACAACCATCCACAGCACAGTCATGGAAAAAGAGGCGTAGGGTAGCAGCCGCGGTGACAGGGAACTGCTGTTGCTTTTGGAGGACAACGTCCCTAACAATTTCTTCAAATTTAGGGCATGTTATGGCATAGTAGTCCAATGTGAGGGTTGATTGGGTGAATGGAATGGAAGTAAATGATAAAAACAAGAGGAGGAGAATCCATGGCAAAGCCATGGTTGATTGAAAAAAAAACCCTGCTTCCTCTCAAAAGGGGGAGAGAAAAGCTGGACCAACTTGATACGAGAAAAGTAAAGAATGCTAAGAAGAAGAAAGAAGGTGAAAGTGGAAAAGAATGGCGAAAGTTGTGGTAAAGAGAGGTCTTAGGGAAAGGACGACTCCATTTTCATTCATGGGATTTTGTGCTGATAATTTTCCATGGCTGGATTTCAGCTGAACATGAAATGCGGTTGACCACTTGATTTGAAAGGTGTAATACATTTTAAATTCTATTTTGGTGATATCACACGCTTATCCGTGAAAACATTTTGATTGCGTCTTCACTCTTTTACAGAGTATACCTGCATTTTCTCACAAGTATCTAATAACTTGTCCACCAAAATGTAGGCAAATAGGAAAAAAATTAACTAAATCTTTTTCGTTGCTCATAAACCGCTAGGCCAGACGCTTGGTTGACATTGATTTTTGATATACTTAAAAGGATACTATGCAAAATTTACCACCAACACAAAACAGATAAACAAAACTGATGGAAAAGTAATAGCACTATATATCCTGCTCACTGTAATTAAACGGCGGAATATTGCCAACAAATTCACTTTACAATGGAAGGCTAGCTTAACCTCTTGACCCAATCACTGCTGGTTCCATTTTGATCACCCTTAGTTTTTCTATATTCTGTAAAAGCTCCAAGTCCCCAACAAAACTTAGGTGCGTCAATAAATTGCCAGAATAAGAAGCAAAAGAATCGGTCTGAACTACATTTCTTAGTTAGGTAGCCATCTCATCAACTTCAGAATGAAATACAAAACTTGGAAAAGTAGTAGTTATATCCCTGCATCAAAGAAAAGAAAAATCCCATCAGACAACGTCCTCCATCGAATTTATTTATGTTCACCACATATCAAATATCAAACATAATACCTCAGATATGAAAGGGTCATTATTTTCAATAATGAAGGATTTCGGCCCACAAAATTGTGCCACTCAGAGTTGTCAATCTTTCCGTCCTGATTTGAATCTGCCTCCAAAAATGTCTACACATTGAAATAACATTGACTAGTTACTAAAATTCCACCAGACACGACTATTAGGAGTGCAAATGACCAGCAAGGTGAAAGATTTTGTTATGGCTAGTCCCAATTTGCTATTCTTGGTTGAGAGGCAAGGATCCAACGACATATTAAAACGATACTAAATAAACAGAACGCATTGGTTCACTTTACCTTATCAGAGGGGCAGAGTTACCAATTTTATGGACTAGGATGATGGAAACTTAAATTGGTTATCATCAGTAAATTACCTTATCCAGTATTATCTCAACGATCTCGTCGGCCAACTTCATCTCAGACTCGCATAAAATTGCAATTAACATTTGCTTAACCTGCCAAAATCACATACAACACTAAAAATTAAAACATGAGGTAACCATTCATCAGACACTGCTTTGAACTCAGAAGGGGAAAGTAAGCAAATATCAAATGACTGCTTCCTCCAACTTCCAAGCTGGCTAAGAACTTGAGTAAAGGGGTGGTTACAGTATTCAAAGAGTACACAGCCAATAAGTGACTTGAACTGCAATAAATGCCTGGAAAAATCCAGTCTCTAAGTCTTCCATAGAAGCTGTTATAACTTAAAATAAGGAAGAGAAGAACAAGTGAACAACTAGTAGACTAACAGCAGCAGAGTGAAAAGTCCACGGTCGAAAACATCTAGAAAGAATATAAGGTTCAACTTTTTCTCTGACCTAATGATCATGGACCAATGAGACAGACAGGGTAAAAGACACATTCAGACTTCCTCCCTCCAAGTATACTTACGTTGGCCCGTCTTAAGCAAAAAGAGTTGAAAAGAAACAATCAACACTTATCGCTTTTCAAATAACAATAGCTGCAAAATTCGGCAACACTTATCACTCTCCACGAACACGGTAAGAGGAAAGGAATCTTAATTTGTTCAAAAGACAATAAAACTCATTTCTTTTTTTCTTTTCTTATTTACGTATCTTTTGAGAATGTGACAAGCTCCAAGTTGCAACAAGCTAAAAATTACAAGATGCTTCTAGATGATTTTCAACACAGCATGAAAACATACAAACTAGAATAGCATACCTCTTGCCGCTCAATGAACCCCGTGCCATCCAAATCATAAAGCCTAAATGAAACTGCAATGGCAGAATGATGAAGTTTCCAATGTGACTATTTGGGTGCCAGTTAAGCATTTATTTGAAACATAAAAGAAGAACTAAACAGTAATATTTATCTTTTATTTCACTTACAATTGATCTTCTCTTCTTGTGAGGCATTTGGGTGGAAAACATTAAGTGCCCTTACAAAATCACCAAAATCGATAACTCCTTTTTGCTTTACATCAAAGAGATCAAAAATCTGCATGCAGAAAGTTCAAGAGGCAAATTAATATACCATATCCCATTAAAAAACAGTTCTGAGCTTTTACATGCAAATTTATATCAGCTTAGCTTAATCCACATCTTGATGAAACATCATAGGCGTTTGTTGATATAGCATATTAAACTATAACCTCAATGCTAATTTTACTTTAAGCAATTCTTAAAAGCATGCTCAAACTGCCAGCTAGAACCAGCACTATATCAAAGAGGAAAAACTAACGTACTCCCCATCAAAGAAGTAATCATACCCGATTTGCAAAAAGGTTTTCTTTCTTTCTGTTCTTGAATAAAGCCAACTGAAATTCTTCCTGCACCTCCAACATGATTTTCACAAGCATAAGCACTAAAACAAGTACTTATAAGGGGAAAAAAATATTATCCTATAATACATCTTCAGAAGTTCCAGCAGAATTTGTTTACCACAAAACAATTTGATATTCTGTGCCGTTATTAGAAACAATAAAGGAAAAGAGATGCAAGGATGAGATATAGTCTCCAAAGACAATAGAATTCATCAAATTGATACAGTAATAGAATTGCAAATGAAGCCATGCCATTCTCTGCAATGCGTAGCTTCGACTATCTATGGCAGTGCAGTTTACGTGAAAGATCAAACTCCACCAAATATCTCCCGGAAATAACCTTTTCACTCTCGCAAAATTGACTTTCTCATCTCATGATAGAGTAACCATCAGAAAAAGACACTTATGATTCCTGTTGTAGCTACGACAAGGAAAGTTTTTTCACACCTACCAAATGCCATGATTCAAGATACATCTAGTAAGATTACTCTTTTCCATCCCTTTCCATCATTCAAGTAAAGTAGTCTATAACACTACCTTCTAACTTCAATTGAAGGTCGAAAGGAGAAAAAGTTAACTCATAAAGATGCTCGCTAGATGATGAAACACACAGAACTTAGTCTAGTATTGAAGTAACTCATACAACATCCATCTGGAAAGATGCAGCAGGAAGTCACAACCCCACATTGAGAGCTAGTAAGAGTATGTTTGGGCATTAAGGGAAGACTACCTTGCTAATTAGCCCATCATCAATTACCGAACCGCTAATATTCTTGAACAGCTCAAACAATGCTTCAACTTCGCTTACACTAACTGCAAAAGAGGAAATAACAGAGAGGAAAACACATAAGCAACTAAGCAAGGACATGCAAAAGGAGGTTTTGGGTAGTAGGAAAAAATAACAACTGTGTTTTGGGGTTTGAGTGGGAATAGATAAACAACTAAAATTATTCTGCGACAACCTATGGGATAACCAAATGACTAGACCTGAAGTTTGTAACTACATAAGGCCAATGTCTTACTTTTCCAGTTTAGGGCTCTTAAAACAATTAATAGATCGAACATATTGTAAGAGTAATTCAAAGAACCCAATGGTACAGTTCAGCACCAAAATGTTGCAAGCCTAGGTACCTTTCAACACTACTAACTTTTAACATAACTCAAAAATAATAGTTTCATTTTAACCAATCATTGGATGATGAAAATTATGTTTCATTGTTTTCAAAGTTCTAACTAAATTCTCATTCCAAATTATTATTCATGTTTCCAGGAACTTCTCTATCATTTATTTTCTTCTATCCATTTCCATGTCATCACAGTTAAGATTTTGATATGCACATCTCATCTTGCTGAATAAAAGACGTCCTCAAGCTATACTTTCACATTTAAAGATAAGAAGCAACCCATCCTACACGAAGAGGATACCTTCATAATACCAGCCATAAACACTGAAATGGATTCAGCACCTTAAAAATGGAAAGAAAATCAGAATCAAAGGTCATTGCTTTTGACTTCCATTCACTTTTGCCAGAATTCAGAGGCAAGCTCAAATTGTATCAAATCAAATGCACACATTAAAATCAAAATCGAAGAAAAGTCAATAAATAACTCACAGGCTGTTTGAGATGCAAGGACTACAGGATCTTCGTGTCCAGGGAACTGCTTTTTTGCTGTAGACTGGAAACAGCCCATCTACTAAAGAAGGACGACAAACGAGGAAGAACACGACTAGACTAGTACCGAGCAACCAGCTTCTCTACAATATATCGTTCAAACCATCTTATCCATGCAATTACACGGCGCAAGTTCAAGAGATAGAAAAATACTGTAATACTTTTAGCCAATTAAGCACAACTGTCTATAATACATGCACATTGATAACCTAAAAAAGATGAGAAAGTATCATGCTACAACCGGAAATTATATTGATAATGTAGAACATCTGAGACCGTTTCATGACCCATCACCAAATTATGTAGTCTTAAAATGCAAACATCAAGTAGTGTAAAAAAGGGGGGAAATTGGGGAACATACCGATCGATCGGACCGTCCACTGAACAGAGAAACAGAAAAGTTTGAGAAGGAGCTAGTTATATAGCAGCTCAAAAAGCAGGGGATTTATGTGTATATATGTATATCATGTAGTAATATCAATGGCTATGAAGTTTTTGAGTTGAAGGTAGGCCAAATTGGAGAAAATGGGGGGCAAAACAAATAACTGTAGGGTGAGTGATGCGCACGCGGTTTCTAGATCGTGGAATTTGAGGGTTGTTGGCGCTGGACAAAAAGGAATATTCTATTTTTTTGTTTCTAGAAAGACTGCACTAAGTTTGAAAAAACGTATTCGATTTATAAGGGGAAAAAATACTTACACCCTCCTGTCTAAAATAAGTGATTTTTTTTTTAGTTGTTTTCACACATATTAGGGAATTCATCTTTTAACATTAATTAGCAATAAAATTGACCATATTAACCTTTACTATCTCTTCACATAAATACTCCTAACATATACTCCAATATTATTTACTCCAAGGGCAATGTAGGAAAAAAATAATTAATTCATCCTTGAAATCTGGAAAAATCACTTATTTTGGACCATAAAAAACAAGACCAAAAAATCGGTTATTGTGGACTGGAGGGAGTATTAAGTTTGTCAATTGTATTATGGTTAAGCGTGAGAATAGATTGAGGTGAGAATCTTTTTTTGTAATTTTAATTTAGTAATAATACGTATTTAAATAGCACATACTGTGCATTCGTAAATGTGATGTAAATTTTCGGGTGTGGACAATTTTTTTTTTTTGGGAATTGGTCCCTAATTCAAAATTTATATTGAACGAGTGTGGTAGTAGTGGAATTAATTAGTGAATAATATTATATACATACAGGCTCCAGCTAGCTTAAGGAGTGGGAAAACTGGTAAATATACCTTTTTAAAATTTCCTATTATTTATGTGGTGTTCATATATCATACTTTATATCAACTTGTATAAAGTTATACTGTAGTTACACAAGGCTTAAAGTTTAAGGTTTAAAACTGTCCAAAGCCCCATGAATGAAGGAAGAAAATTACCTTTTCCGCACCTCCTAATTTCTTTTTGGATTTGTGGTCTAATTTCAGTATTGAAGAAAGCAACAGCATGTTTACTTTTTTTCATCAATGTTTCCTTACTTTACCAATTCCAAATCGCTATGACAATCTTTTGTAATGTTGTATGTTGATTATTGAACCAAGTAACATGGTGGAGCCTGACGATGGGACCAAAATGTTCCTTTGATTATTAATTAAGAAGACAATAATTTAAATGAACTAGAACTTTAAACCCATAAATTTCAAATCTTGGCTCGCCTCCGTTAATACTTACATTTATAGATGCCTACCTATCAAATTCAAATACCCTTTGATATTGCCGTTATAGGAAGGTATAATCAGTAGGTAGCAAAGTAGGCTTCACATGTGAATTGTCCTTCTTGCTATATGTTTTGACTCTTCCATTAACAATGGACGCCATAAGCCATTAATATACAGAGATTCCAGATTCTTTTTAAGGGAGGGTCTGCTGCCGTGCTCAATAAAAAGAACATTTGTTGCAACATGTCTGAGCATCATTCATATATATATGTATGTATAACACTTTCAAAAATCTTCTTTTTCAGCCATGTTGGGTACTTCACTGGCCCCATCGTTCACATGATCTCGATAAATATTTCTTCTTTATTTATTATTTATCTGAATTATTGATCTTATATTTCTGACACACATCATTTCTTCATCCCATTTCTTTTTAAATCTACACATTTATATCTTTTCTCCACTTTTATGTCTTTTTGTTTCTATTATTCTCCACTTTTATGTCTTTTTGTTTCTATTATTCTTCAGTTTTATGTCTCTTCCTTCTTTTGAAAATTGATCATAGCACTTCGCAATTTGTTCCCGTAATTATTTTAAGTTATACCATAAGGGTAATTTTGGAAAAATAAGGGTAATTTTGAAAAAATAAATTGAATTTTTTCTTCATTATATAAATGGACACTTATTTTGAACCAAAATAAAAAGTCAAATTGGTCACTTATTATGGACCGGAGGAAGTGATGAGTATCTTTTTTTCCATAAAGGAGATAATGTATTATTAGTGACTTTCGTTTTGCATCCTTTTCGTGCGGAGAATATACATAACGTATTGATGAATTAACTTTATTTCTAAACTGGACGAAACACACTCTACCTTTTAGGGTATCTATTCAACTAAAACATTCTCTGAACCGTGTAGTAAAAGAAAAAGAGACCAAAGGCAGACACGCTCATGACCTTTTCTATAGCTGGTTTTTTATTTAAGGTAAAATAGTCAATTTTACCTTAAATAGCTAATTTTCGGACCGGTCATTAAAAAATAGCCAGCGTTGCGAAAATATCGAAATATAGCCACTATTTTGCTGCAACACGGAAAATTCCAGCATAATATATATTGGAGATTGGTGCACCTGTGTATGAACTTCCAGCAAATTATGATGGAACTCCAACACACAAAAAGTTCCAGCATAATATAGTGAAGATTGGAGCACTTGTGTATGAACTTCCAGTATATTATGCTGGAAGTCTAGCATAATATACTCCAGTATATTATGCTGGAAAATTTTCCGGATTTTGAACAGTGTTTTCGTTCAGATTTATCTTTACATAAAAAGTGGCTAAATTTCGATTACTTTTGAAACTATAGCTATTTTTCAATAATCACTTGTAAATCTGACTATTTTTGAATTTCTCTCCTTTTTTAAGTTAGAATATTCATCTTATTTAAATGCATTTTGTGTCCAAAAGTGCAAAATCCGTGTTTAAATCCATTAAAATGAGCTTAGTCCCTGAGGTTTACCAGGCCAATCCAACTCATTAGTGTAAAAATTATGTGGGGTAGCCACTTTTTAAAAGTGGTATTTACTTGCTTAGCAATAGTAGTCACTAGTCTATTAAAATTAATATGAAAAAACTCTGTTACCCTTTCTTCTATCTCTTTCATATTAGGGAGAAGAACTGTACGGGAAAGATTTTGTTCTATAGTGTTTCTTCGCGAGACTTAGATTTAACTCTAGAAATTTGCATTCTTTTCCATTCAAGCTGACACTTTATCAAATGTAATACATCATTCTGACCCACAAGATAGCATCTGAATCTATTGAAAGAACAGTTATCATGCCTTTTGGTTTGGTGGCGGCGTGGAACAAGCGACGAAGAAGCACATGTAGTCACTTTTTAACTTGGTTTGGTGGCAGCGTGGACACTTGGTCCTGAACTTAGAATTACAAGTTCAAAAGTTAAGGACACTTGGTCCTGGACTTAGACTAACAAGCTTAAAAGTTAAGGATAATAGGTCCTGAACTTACAGTTACAAGTTCAAAAGTTAAGGACAATAGGTCCTGAACTTAGACTAACAAGCTCAAAAGTTGAGGACACTTGGTCCTAAACTTACAGTTACAAGTTCAAAAGTTAAGGACATGTAGTCCTGAAGTCCTGAAGTTAAGTTCAAAAGTTAAGGACATGTAGTCCTGAAGTCCTGAACTTAGAGTTCCAAGTTCAAAAGTTAAGGACATGTAGTCCTGAAGTCCTGAACTTAGAGTTCCAAGTTCAAAAGTTAAGGACATGTAGTCCTGAAGTCCTAAAGTTAAGTTCAAAAGTTAAGAACATGAGCAAAAGGGTATTTTCGTCCGGGCAGTTAAAGTTTATTAAGAAGTGGCTAAAGACTAAAGACATTTTAAACAATGGCTTAAAAGTAAATACATATGTTATTAGTGGCTAACCGTGCACTTCCCCATCATTAGTTTGGCATGATTAAGCTACGAATTTCTGCACTTTTAGAAGGGAAATTACCAGCTATGTCCATTTATAAGTAGCTCATTACAAAAATTGGCCAATTGATAAAATATTACTAATATTAGCCAAATTAGCCAATTAGCTATTTGTAGCAAAAAAATATCAAATTTTTGCTTTGTTTTGAGTGGGTGTTATTAGAATAGATTGGGCACAACTTAAGGAGCTTGAATCTCAGTTTTGGGATGATTTGGTGAAGTTTTGAGGTGGTTTGAATTGAAAATTCGAAGTAAAAGCTGAACATGAAAAAAAAAATGATATGCGTATCACATTGTGTATCATTTGTGTATCACATATGTATCATATTTGTATCAATAGTGTATCACATGTATATCCATGTATACCTGTGTGTGTGATACATGCGTGATACATGTTTGATACATATGTCGCAGAAGACTTTTTTGAACTCGATTTAATTACGAATTTTGATACAAAACCAGTCCAAATCACCTCCAATCTTCCTCAAATTTTGTGTATTGACTTATCTATATATTTTCAATGAATTTCAACTATACCCATTGAAAAAGTTCCTTTTTTGTTTAGATTTTTGGAATATTGTATAGATTTTGTATTTCATCACCTTATTTGCTACCCCGTCCATGAAATTTCCTTTCCGTCTTGTATCTAATGTTGCTAATCACGCTTAAAAATATGGAAGGTGATTTTTGCATGTGATTCTTTGAGAGAAAGAACCCTATTATTTGGTTTTCAATTTTTGTTGGCTAGTTTTGGTAAGTCTATGACTAATGGCTAGAGGTTGGTAAGTTGAGATTTATTTGGGACATTTGTGTAAGTTTCCCCTTTTAGAATCGAGCCTTCTTAGCCAAGCCCCGATTAGCCCACTGACCTCAAGGGTTGGGCTAAAGCTGGCCCGTGAACTACACTTAAAAAATCCCACTCTGAACCTCTTATTCGTTGAACTTTCTAATTGAGATGCTACAGAAAAGGATCTTCTCTTATGTTCTTGTATATACAACTCAAACAAAAAGCTAGTTAGCAAATGTTTCACCAAAAATCCATGTGGGAGATTTAGACTACTTTGGTTAATGCGCACGGTAATTATGTATGCTAATTAATCATGATTAAGATTGAAAAGTGTATGTGCAAATACATATTGCATTACATAAGGAGTGAGAGAAAACAATGGCGCATTCACTTTGTCATCACAATCTCTTTTTGTGCAAAGAGGTAGAAAAGATTCTGCCCACAAATGAATATAGGACAAATATTTGAATGTTCACTATGTTAATAGGGAATTCACTAAGCTCTTTTTGAATCAGATATTGGATAGGCTTACCTAGTTGTAGCCCTCACTTTAGCAGAGGTATATATCTTTCACCGTGGACAACAGGGTTCAATTACGCTTCCTTATTCAGAGGAATTCCAAGAGAAAGATGCTATTGTGGCATCTTGCTTCCTATGCATCTGTTGCTTTGGTATAAATATTTTTGTTGCACTAAATTTATTTCTTAATTATATTCATCTGATAGAAAATACTTTCTCCAATCTATGACCGTACGAGCTGTTAGGTTAAGGATAGAGACACCGTAAATGTTTCAAATATATTAGATTGTAGGCTTACCTATTACTTTTGGTGGATTCAAAAAGAGAGTCGTTCTGCTAGAATTCGAATAACCATTTTTTAAAGAGATCTCTTTATTACTAAACAGCCACGACTTCATATTAAACAACCAGAAGACGTGATGATATATTCCCTAGATCTTCGTTTACAAGTTCAATAGCAACTTAACTAATTTTAAATGAAGTGATTTAAATTCCTCATAACTATTACTATTAAATGAGATCATTGCCTTATGCCCCCAAAATTTGAAGGCCCCAAATTTACTTAATCACTTATTATTGACTACTATATACTATATAAATATAAATAATTATTATAAAGAAAAGTGTTATAGTATATTTTTTTTGTTATTTGATTGAGGTTATTTTATACTAATAAGTTCATAAATTATGATAATTTTTTCACTCATTAATTAGTATATTCGCGTCACTTTTCAATTATAATTTTATCATTTTTATGTAGGAATTAAGATATATATCGACAACATAATGAATTTCTTATACAATCTTCTTTGAAATTTCATGAACACAAAAGCATTCATGCACCGGTTTTCTTTTAGTGTAATTAAACATATTATATTATGTTATTTACAATTAATTTTAGATATTCACAAATAGATCGGAAGAG